>NC_056750.1:220764135-220779135 GCF_019279795.1 Protopterus annectens
GATGTTAAACAGTGGGTATACATGATATTTGGACTACTGTCTACCCAAGCTGATCAAGTGATTTTCCCCCACCCCCAACACAGCAGTGTACCCTTATAACCACATTAACAGAAAGTTAGCTATGGTATATCAGTGGACCAGGCGATCTTAGGGCTCTAAAATAGAAATTGCTCACACGCTTTCTGTCTCTATTCCCACAGAATAACATTGTACATATGTATGCTGTTGACTGTGTGATGAATGACTCCTCTTTGTCTAGCAACCTGTGTGGCTTAGTGGACAAAGGAAGCTAGCACGGGTGATGGTGCTGATGGTTCTAATTTGGAATTGCTCAAGTCTTTTGCATGTGAGGTAGTACTATGTTGTTGTTTGCACAGAATGTCATACCTCTCATCCTCTTAGTGCAAGAAATATGTTGACCACTACAAGGTGCATGTCAAAACAATAGTGCATTACACAAGTACATGTCAAGTAAAATAGTCACCCTGTGCATAAGACACATAGCTTCATGTCCCTGCATCAATGGCAGGGATGACAGGGATGTGGCACAGGTATCATCGCATGCACAGGGTATTGTGTGGGGGTGCTGGAGGCTTAGGCTGATGTGAACGGTCGACAGCATGTGTGTGAGTCAGGAAGGGGAGTGGGTTATATGAACCATGGAGAGGTGCTGCATGTGTCTGCAGGTGACTTGCATGTGACAGTGGTGAGTGATTGTGTCCATGCACACAGTCAAGGTCAGTGCTAGCCTTACGCCTATGTTGGACAGCTTTGGACCATACATGGTGGAGTTGACAGTTCACTATCTGTGGTCTCATGCACGGGAACTGGATCTCCCAGGAGTTGCACTGACACCACCATGCCCAAGGCCAGAAGTGTGCTAGTGCCTGATGGTGACTGCTATCTGCTGGGACAGTGTCCCCACAGGAACACCCAGGACCACAAGCCCATGGTCTACCACATCATGGTGTGGACAGCACACTCCTCTCTGTAGCTCTGGATGTACTGCCACTACAGGAGCATAACTGTGCATGACCACATGGACTCTCAGCATATGGTGCTGCTTGACCTATGTCCACGGGTCAATCTCCCTACTCCAACCACATGTCCCAGCACAGACAATGTGAGGTCCAAGACAGACACTGTCTTAGCCCACTGTCTGTCCACTTCATCAGTGAACTGATCCAGGATGTCCCCAATGTGGTGCAGGCAGTCACAGATGTCAGACTGTGCTGCATCCATAACCCTAAGCATATGTTTGGTGTTCCATTCAGAATGTGTCTGTGTCTCCATAATGACTCGAAACATGTGCAGAGTGACCCATGATGTGACACCTGAAACAGGTGGTGGATGGACAGCAGTCCTCTTATGAGCACCCCTGTCAATTTGCCTGTGTGGGACCTCACCAGATCTCTGGCTAAGGCCAGTGTCTACACTCACTGAAGCCAGCGTAGTCACACTGTCTTGTTCAATGTTGACACCCTCTGACTGTCCAATATCTGTGGTCTCTGGAGACTAGGTACGCATGGGAATACTGACTGTGTGTGGTAACAATGGGGGAAGAAGAGGGATGTCAACCTGTGGGACAGATGCAGCCCCAGACAACCCCACCTATGCCTCACTATTGCCACCATCATCACCAGAGTCTGAAGAGATGCTGACATCAGGTTGTGTGAAGGAGAGTTCCCAACCCCCTCAGTCATCTGTGGGAACCAAGACAAAAGCAGTACATTACTTCCTGCACTATTATGTATGGAAAATCCACAAAGACTCAATAACAGGTATCCACATTGGCAATCGCACATCTTCTCATCTCTGCTTTCATGCACAACAGACTTCCTCACAACAAAAGCATAACCAGACTGGAACAGGCCAACATTCTACTCTGGTTACATTCAACATTAATTGTACATAGGCCATTATTCTGGTCCTTAACTTAATAGTATATATATGTTCCATAACAATACAGTATCAAGCTTACCAGGAGCAGGACCATGTGGTGAAAGCCACATAACTATGGGCTAGGCTTATAAATGCCCTTGGGCAGATAGCCTAGTATGAACCTATGAACCTATGAACCTATGAACACCTGATGGACCTATAGAAAGGTGAGAGTGAAGTAATTTCAGTACCACTGCATATTGCAGCATATATCTCACATGTACGGTAGGTACTGTGTTACTTGTATTGGTGACATTCTGAGGATGAGTGTACAATGGAGCTTAACCCCCCCAAAAGCACTTAGACCTGACACCCACATAAAGGCATGTCCAGCCTGACAGAATGACTGCTACAGTATTACAATGATAATCACAGTAAGCTTCCTCTGCTGTGGAGACTGTGGCACACACCTCCATGATGTATGGTGTGATGGATGCCTGAGAGCAGTCATGAGTCCATAGGTTTGTCAGGAATTCCTCAGTGACTGTGAGTGGTTGCTCCACTGCAGGCCCTCCACTGGTGATGGCACAATCCCTGGCTACATCAGCTGCCCTTCGTCGTGCAGCATTCACCATGTTGGTAGCACAGTGTCGAACCTGTTCATATGTACTGTCCTGGTGTCCACAGGCATTCACTTCCCAGACAAGGTCTGCCCACAATGTAGCCCACTGTTTTCTGTCATGCCTCTCTCTGGGTAGGAATATGTGGTGATGCTGCCTTAGTCCTTCAAGAATCAGTTCATTCTCAGCATCTAAGAAGGTGGCATGTCTTCTACAATACATTGGTCCTGAAAGATAACTAAAGTGAAGCACATTATAGGATCATATACATGGATGTCCACTATGTACAGATACAGAAAGTGCAAAATGCTGGCACTATCCACTCCTTACTCACATATGTCATACCTCACAGTGTGACAAAATACACCATGTGTGGATACAACTGAGATAGTATCATTACCAGGGTATTTTCCAATGTACCATGACAGCTTCTGCTGTATGATCATACACCCAACACTCCAGTCCCCTGTGGTGTGTCCCCTAAGGCCAACTACCCAATAATATGTCATAAGAGCAGTGCCAGACAAATAGCAGTGTGCTATTAGAACCACTATAGAGGAACAGTACGACAACACCAATGTGCCACACTGGCAAAAGACAATGCAACCCTGATGTATTGTACGTCCCCTGTAGGTGTAAGTCAGCAGAGTATCAATGACATGTCATTACCATAGGTCTAAGACTGGTTTATTGCAGTAATCCCTAATCCCCATACCTCTTTCCTCCCATCTGAATCCTGTTATACACTAAAAACAGTTTGCATACCTGCTAGAGTGCAGTACTCTTCTGTTGAACTCTGTGTCTGGTAAAGTTCCACAAAGGTGTGCTTTGTGTGAGAAAGTCTCATACAGACTGTTTCCCTATAGCCAGCTGCTTGCAGTTTTAACATGCTGTTCATTAGCTGGTAATTGTCTGTAAACCAATCTGTGGCTCTGATATGCTAATTGCAGCCTAAACAACTGAATTGCAGTATCATTAGCCAATTAAATGCAACCACTTTGCAATATATAAGAGCTTCATGTTGACCAGAGCCCCTTTCATAGCTGTTGAGACAAACATTACTGGGGTGAGGAGACTACATCTTCACATAGTGTAGGTCTGTCTGTAGCAGAAACCTTTACATAGAGCTGTCTGTACCCCAGGCTGCAGCTGGTGCTGCAGGTAATAAATATAGGCAGAGGGTGTGAACACTTTCTAGGATGACAAGCTGTAGGTGTATCTGTGCCAGCTGTGTCAGCCTTGTTGCAGACACAGAGCCAGGGTGGGGGTACCCTTTACACTCCAAGTATAGCATGTGTTTATGGAACGTATGTTAGACATCTGTACCAGTAACAGAGTACTAGGTAACATATACTTATGCTCTATGGATATGTAAAGTGTGTCCCTACCTGCAGGGCTGTGACATCTAGCACTGTAAAATAGTTATTACACTTGCAATGCTTTGTGTGGATAAATAGTGCATGAGTAATTCATTATTTGCTGTCTTCACAATAATGTACTTGAAATGCAACACAATACTGGCTTTGAACCCAGGACTGTGAGTAGCAAAATGTACTATATACAAAGTATTTAATAGACTGAGCTACTGAGTCACTACTAGGGAATGTGCATTTGCAAGATATATGTGCACACATACAGGCTGTGGCAAACAATTGCCACATCCATCAATATGTGCTTGGCTTTATACAGCTGTAGTTCTGCACCAGGGTCCCAGCTGTACATGTACATTGCCATTGATGCCTTAGCAGGTATCTTTCTACTTGTTGCTGATAAAAGGACACATATACCTGCTATCACATGCCTCACTTACATCCAGTTATGTCTTTGGCTGTCTAGTGGTGTACTATTCCACCAGGGGCCAATGTATACTCCCATTTATTGCATTACTTTTAAATTCAAATTTGTGCAGTGTGGCATGGCACGCAGCTCTGCATAAACATGCCTAATGAGTGTAACTGACAATTACTTATGTTTTGTTTAAACCACCTGTATTAATAAAAATGTGGCATGGTGGGTTAATGCAGTGAGTTTTAGGTGTGATGGGCTGAGGTTCTAAATATGGTGGAGTTATTTATTTTGCAATACTGTCATACAATGTGATAAACACATTCAGTCATTATAGCTCTATTTTGTTCAGCTAAACGAAGCTGCACAATATGGCGTGTCACGCAGCTCCACATTAAAAATATAAAGCAAAGTAAAAAGGAGAAAAAGGAAAGTGGTGAAATGGCAGCAAGCAGGGGGGAAACATAGTGAAAGGCAGGTAGGGATGTGCAGGAAGGGTGTAGGGAAGAACCACAGCTATCCATTTCTTCAACAGTAACAACTGTGCACTTTAAATAATTTGTATCTGAATTTGGACTGTCACCCCCTTAGAGAGAGGGGTAATGACAATATAAGTGTGTTGACAAGCCAATTGGACCAATTTACATGTGTCCAGAGGACACGTGCAAAATTGAGAGCTATGTATGGGATGATCTTTTTTTTTTTTTGGGACATGTGCCCCTTTTTTTTTAAGTTGAGAGTGGAATGTTGGAAAAGGGATATAGGTACGTGTGACTGTCAGCACCGCTCTGTCACTGCCCCACTAGGTTGGCAGGCATGCCCTCAGTCCAGTGCAGGTGCTGGTCATAGCCATGGTGGACTATCCTGCACACCAGGACTAGCAGCTCATCCCTGGTGACTATGCTCCCTCTGCCACTGCTTCCAGAGGGGGGCTGGGCCCCATTCCCTGGGGTGGTACTATCTAAAACAACAGGTAGTGCATGGGCATTAGAGGGAGCACCACCAGTCTGGTACCCAGATGTGCTGGAACCCAGTGCCACGGCTAGTTGGGGCAAGTAGGGGTTCAGCCGGAACTGGCTTACCTTGACATGCTGTGGTAAATGAGGTATAGCAATAAGTTATGGTTAGTAATAACCAACCATTGTTAGTATTAACAGAATGGAACATCATATTTATTAATCCAAATATATATTAATGTATATTATGTGCATCATGACATTAAGTAATATAACAGTTAGTATGGTAACAGCATGCCAGTACAAAGTAAATCTTAGGGGCCAACAAAACAGTTAGTTTAACAAAATATGTTACTATTGAATCATAATAAAACATAACAATAATCAACCACATTTTTCAAAATATAGCTTGTTTAACAAATGATTTTAATATTAAATCATAATAATACATAATAATAATAAATTAATTAAAATAAGGGATGGGGGGAGAGAGAGTGAGAGAGAGAAACATTCCATTAGTGACATTGCAGATGATATCCCTGACAACACTGGTAATACATACTTCTACAGGTGCTTACTGACAGTTGTGATTCCTATAGCTGTTGTAGCATGCACATACCTCTCAAGGTGATAACATGGGTCAAATGCAGGTACAGAATTACACAGAATGGGTTCACATAATGTGGATTTATATAACTACCAGGATGTTTTGTAAACAGATTTGGTAATACATTGCATTCCAGGTAATTACATATGACAGATGGATTAGTCAGTTTTAATTACATTATGAGAATATGTGACACTTTAAGGGTATGTGTGTGTACAGTAATTAAACTAGACAGCCATCATGGCTTAGTTGGCAGGCATGGGAGTAGAACCCACTAGCTGTGACAGCAGGGGACATCTTCAAATAATTTAATAACTGAGTGCAGCAACATAGTACGGACATGCGAGAGATAACAGCCATACTGGGATTACACCAGTTTCTTTCTGAATCAGCAGAGCTGATGAACACATTCTTGCTGTTGATTGTAACATTCTGTGAGATCTAAACACAATATCTGCACATAATATGAGCTAACTCACCCATAACATATCTGTGTTCCTGGGGGAGAGAGAAAATGTGAGCATTACGTGACTAATACTGAAAATGTAGTGCTAGATAGCACTGGAATCAAACACAGGAATGTGAGTGGCAAAATGTACTGTGTATATGGAATTTAACAGACTGAGCTACTGAGTCAGTGCTGCCTACAGGGTGCCTGATACTTGCCTGGAGATCCCATAGAAACATACTATGAAATGAGCAATACAAGTTACAGGTCATTCCTCTAGTCTAGTCCTGTTACAGTAGAAAACACATGCATGGTATACAGCCATACTGTATATATTTCTACAGCTTTCATTCACTTTCAACAAAGCTGGTGAACACATATTATTGTTATTGGTTTGAAATATCTGTGAAGACAACACACAATATCTGGTCGTGGAGTGGGCTAACTCACCCATATACAGTACCTTTATTACCTAAAGTTTGTGGAAGACAGAGCATTATGTGACCTATAGACAGCATTTGGCAGTACTAGGAGTTAAGCAATACAGTTTGTGGCCATTAGATTTGCATTCTACAGCTATTACAGTGTTATACCTGACTGCAGCAACCTTATCTTACATACTCAATGCATACAGTTCTACTGCAATGGTTATGACAAGACAGTCCTGATCTACACCATTTTCCTTGATGTTTTTGGTATTGTGTCCTGTGTTTATTGAACTACAGTTGTTATTATTCATTTATTGCATTATAGCTCTAATTCCACATTTATTGCACTACAGACTTTATTGTATATAATTTATTGCAGTTAATGCCTTACTCTTTTCTGCTTATTGCACTACAGTTAGCATAATACATCTGTACTCACCACACTCATGGTGCAACCTGGCCAGGTGCTCAGCATAGGACTTGACATTGTGAGCCGTCTCAGCTGCAGCTGTTGGGAGAGAAGCACACAATTATACATACCAGTTTTGTTGCTATTCAGCTTGCATTTTGTTAAAAAAACAGAAAATATACTTATATCCTTGTGGTGCATTTGTTGCCCTTGCTTCCTGAACCCAGGTGTCAAAGTTCCCTTCTTTTGCCTTTTCAGGTCATCATGATCATGATGACACTACTGATCTATGTGGGGGGATGCCAGTAACACTGGTGAGTTCTCTGGCCAACCAGTCCCAGGTCTCCACCTTACACTCCAAGCCCTGGAAACCACACTGCAGCAGCCTATCATCATGTTTTTTTTTAACAAAGAGCCTAACAATGACCCTGGACTCTAGAATTCCCCACCTCTCTGCCTGAAAGAGCACACCTTCGCCAACACCACCAGCCATACCGGCAGTTGATTGAACTCCAATGGAATCTGCAGAATTCCCACCTATTGCACTTTATATAGGTTGTTTTCCTGCCCTTACACATCATTGAGCAAGATTCAAAAAAGTGCCAAGGCACTTAGCAGCATGCAAACCAGTTAAGCAGAGTTGAGCAGCGCAAAAACTCACACAACCATGGTTTTAGCAAAGCTTAGCACCACATAAACATTAGCAGCCATTAACAGGTTTATGTGGTGTTTAGCATGTTTGGCAGACCTCACCAGAGTGCAGCAATGCCATATTTTACAAGTTTGTTATTAAATTATAGAAAAAAAGTTCATCACATTAAAAACATGTTCTCCCTGCTATGGATTCAAACTTAGGACCTACTACACATATAGCTACAACTCTGGTCATTTAGCTACTTGGATATTATGAAGAGTAGTATACCTTCACATATACTACTGAGCTACCTATTAGCTTTGCAGGGCACCATGCCACAATGCATAAACATATATAAACATGCTTAAGATTTTAAATAAATAATTAATTACATCCAGTTTCTATTTTTAGATGTCTGGCAGGTGTCGGCTATGTATGTATGCACTCCGCTTGGCTTTGCTGTGCTTCACACCATACAAACATCAATTAAAATAAATTTGCAAAATACAATTAGATGTAATTATTATTACTGATGACATCCATTTCCTATTTTTAGATGTATGGCAGGTGTCAATTGTCAGTATCTGACAACAGCTTGACATTGCTGTGCTCTGAGCCATGCCGTGCAAGCATGCAGTAAAAAAATATATATATGAAATCAAAAACAGGAAATGTAACTCATCATTGAAATGATGTATTACACATTTGACATTCTTCACAAGATTACTACAGTGGCAAGGACCACTGCAAGGTGCTTCAGACTCATCTGCAGCAACTGTTAGCCTCTACACCTCCCCCTACACTAATTCAATATCCATTCTTCAGTTCTCTCTTGGCAGCGCATCATCATTAATATGCATGGCATGCTGCCTAAGGGGAACCATGGCCGTGTACATGGATACATTCCGTGCAGGCTCTATAGGTCTATATCATCTTATTGAAAGCTGATAACATCGAATGCCAATTGATCAACCTCTAAAGGTCGAACAACCAAAATAGTGAAAACACAAAACAGAGATTTTTTTCCCAGGGATATCTATATATATATATATATATATATATATATATATATATATATATATATATATATATATATACACACACACACACACACACATGAATGCATACATTATATATATATATATATATATATATATATATATATATAAAATGTATGTATTCATGTGTGTGTGTGTGTGTGTGTGTGTGTGTGTGTGTGTGTGTGTGTGTGTGTGTGTATATATATATATATATATATATATATATATATATTTATATATATTTGTGTGCATTTGTAGATTGTCTCTGGCAGTACACAGCATTATTGCATATAGGGATACTGCATGTACTGCTACATAATAACAGCAATGAGTAATACAATGGTCTTATGATATACAAAAGTAACTATAAGATTACTAGTGTTATACTCACTCCTGTATCCGGAGGATTTTCCATTCTCCTCCAGTACATGAGCTTATTCTCTGCAATCTATCCTACACTGAAAAAACATTAATAAGAAATGCAAGCATCATGCATCAAATGTCTTGCTAGGGTACATTTTGCTATAACTGAAATAACAATCTTAGGTGCACACTCTGTCTGACCTCTTCCTCCCATTGGCATGGAAGATCAAAATGTCACTTCTCAGGTGAACATAGTGGAATGTGCACTGTTCACCAGCATAGCAGATACCAGTAGCAGCAGTTCTTGTCATGACAAGGCTGTGCTAAACATCATCTTTATACAAGGACCTTGATAAGAGTCCAGCAGCAACCACTCCCAGTGGTCTTTGTACATAAAATATGTAAAAAAATCTTACTCTCTTTTGAGCACAACCTGAGAGCTCCACCATACTCAGTGCCTTTGGAACTGATAGCCATCTAGCAGGTCACAATCCATAACTAAAAGTAGCCATCTCACATCCATATATGTTGCAACTGTCAGCATGTGATGTACATCTTCAGGAACCTCATTAGTCTGACAAGTCATTATGCCACTACACAGTAGCATTAGTATACATGCCATGGCAGGATGGTGGTATGGTGTGAACTGCTGCATGTTTCAAGTGTTAACAACAGCACAGTACCAAAATATGTTTCCATTTCTGCACAGTAGTATCTCCATAGCCCATAATATCACAATAGTTGTATATGGTCCTCGCAGGTGTCATTGACTCATCTACCTATGTGCACTGCACTTTGCAGACACTCATGTAAGTACAAGATGCTGACCAAGCCTTATACCATGGCATAGGTGAATTGCATGATGACATAAAAGTGCATTTCAGGAACTTTCACTCTAGATTATCTCATCAGCATGATAAACTGGATTAAAAGTCTCATAATTGCATAACAGAAGCATCCATGACCATCTCTGTGCTTACTGAGCTACAGAATATTTTCCATAATGTGACCTGTCAATTGGAAAAACACAGAGGTAGCAGAAACTCTATCACCTACAAAAGCAGTCAAGAGACATAAGTGACTGGGTAGTGGCACTACATACTTTTACCTTGTATATTACATGTGCTGTAACTGTCTATTGCTTCCTCAAGTATGGTGTAACTATGTTGGGGTCTAAAGTTAAAATAATGGGTGTGGCTGACACCAGGTGCATACTGTCTTGGGAATGCGAACAAGGGTAGGGATTTATGCCATGGGATAACACTTGCAGGTGATGGTACATAGTAGTTAAATTACAAAACAGTAAGGTTTAAAGTATGTGCTTAGAGAGTGACATAGGCCCTGGTTATGGTCAAGGACTGTTTGTGTCACTACATATGCAAATTTTGTGAGGCAGTCTGTTTTATTTAAACTACACTCTTATATGCTGACATATATGTTACGGGGTCCTATAAGAGAGTGTTACGACCATCAAGCTGGCAGTACTCTGTGTGAGATCTCATAGTAGCACATGGTTTTCCAGTGTGAGGGCAGTGACCCATTAGCTGTACACTTTCCAGTGTGGTTTGGGGTGGTGCTGAATTTTCACTTGTGCCTGCTGGTGGTGTACATGCCCTACACAATGCACTCCACTACCACTGGGTACATCTTCTGGCCTGGTAATGCTCTATTGGGTTTTTCAGCAAACAGACCTCTCTTGCCAGCATCAGTTATTAATTCATAAGAGGATTATCCTTCCTCCTTCTATAGCAGGTCTGAGTGTCCTCTTCCTACATTTGTACCATGATGCTGCATATTTGGCTTATAACTGCATCCATTTATACCCATGCAGGAGGTCTTTTGTGAATAATACAATGAGTTTGCATAAACATGATGAGAAATGTCCTGGATTAGGCCTTGGCCTACTCCAGGGCTGCACACGTAGTACTCTTAGGCTGATTTACCACCTGAGTACACTTTCAGGGCCAACATACTGAACTTGACAGTCATGTTATTTATTAGTATAAGGGACGTTGTCAAACAATGGCAGGTAAATCCACTGGTGGACCTGTAGTACTTTCACATTTCAAGAAAATAACATGATATAGTCCACCACACCTATATCTACCAAATATTTAAATAGCAGCAGTATGTCTGCCACTATGGCCCACAGGCACACACAATACCCGATCTATTACAAATACACATTTGTTACTGTAAATGTTTGCTGCCCAGGCAATGTAGCTCCCTGCTACATATTAACGCAACTCCTAGAAATATATCTTATCTGCTGCCACCACACAGATGGCAGACACACGTATAGGTTGTGGTGCATCATGAGTATCAAATGACAAAGGTCACCTCAATACTAGGAATTCTCACACATTGTTGAAGTAGGGTCAGCGAGTGCATGCCATTCCTTCATCTTACATAAATATGTCTTGGATTTTACAGGTTGGTATGCCTGACTGCGAACGTTACCTTAAGGGAAAATTCTCCTACACAATGAATGACATCTTGCTGCAGGCTATCCGTGATTATGATCGGTGGATGCTCCTGAGTGAGAGAACTGACAGGGCATTCCCTAAATGTGTCTGGAAGGCTTTTTATAAATGATTAGTGTTGACATTGGCCAAAACAGGATATATATGAACAAATTCATGCAAGGCTGACTGCCATGACTGCACAAGGACTTCCCAAGGCTATCTCATGGTACAGGGGCATTTGGCCATGGGTGAAAGTTTTCCAACTGAGTCATCATTGCTTCAAACTGTGGAATTCCTGACATCTCTATCTGGGAGTCCAGACAGTTCCTTATCCATGTTGGATTTCTAGACCTAAGTATCAAGCTGTACAGAGTACCTTGCATATATCTGTTGGTAATGCTCTACGTAGGTATATGGTGACACTTTCTGAACTACCCTTCCAAATCAGGCCCACACACTTAACAAGCATGGTTTTTTTGTTGTTGCAGGAGCATTAGAGTATAACTAGAGCATCAAGCAGCTCAGAGTGCATTTACAATAGATTTCCCATAGCACTCTGATATATAGGCATATTTTCACTGGGCTGTGGGTGTTGATGAAGTGTTTATTCATGTACTTGGTTATACTTCTGTATTTTCAGTGTTTTCACATCTGCTTTTCTTTTAGATTCTTCCACATTGGATATATTCTTACCTGAGATGTTGGAGATCTTTCTTGCTCAAGTGCTGAAGCCAGCCACATCATGTCACATTTGGAAGTCATGGTACCATTGCTTGACATGGGTAATGTGACAGGCATATCCTGATATACTTCTATGGCCACAGCTCCTGTGCTGTGCAACCCACCTCCTCAGACACAGCATGCCATATTTATGATAGGCTGTGTCCATCTCACCAATACAGGAATGCCCATTTCTGCTGCAGTCATCCTTGGTTACTAACAGGTCCTGTGGGTATGATGAAGATGTCAGGGCTCAGCATACTTGTGTCCAGTCATGACATAGATACTGGTACCTCCTGATCTGAATGTCTCTATGGCCACTACCCAGTGTTTGCACAACACCATTATACAGAACGACCGAGACAAATCCAGCCATAGCTGAACTGGCCATCGTTGCACCTCACCTGTGTGATGAGCTATAGAAGGTCCAGGCCAGATGTGCAGGATTATGTAGAGGAGGAGGACTGAGTCTGTATGCTGCAGATGTCCCTTTGTGCCCACTTATAATGCCCACCACTCTTCCTCTGCCTGGTCCAACAGTAACTCTAGTAGGGAAGCTCATTATAGGAGTGGAGGGCACAGTGTTCTGTGTTGGGAGTGTCCTGTTTAGCATCTACTTTTTTGAAGTCAAAGGAGTCTGATTGACTACATCTGCAGGTGACCGCAAGGCAGAAGCAGTCACTGAATCCACAAATGACTTATCCATCCTGCAGGAAGGTTTGTCTCAAATATATAACTGGTGCCAAAATCATGGACTGAAACTAAATGCCATAAAATGCATTAATGTATTCTTTGGGAATTCATCTACTCCAGGGAACTAGCACATTCACAATATACCCCAGATGTTCAGGATTTGGGAAATTTTGTGGAGAGTGACCTAATGTTTGACCAACATGTGTCCATTACTCTAAGGAAGTCCTTCTATATTACATAACCTTTAAACAAAGGGATTGTGTCTAGAACTAGGGATATCCCCTTTGCTATGTATCTGTCCAGACACATATGACAACCCTGATAAAAGGATACAAGACCTAAATAACATGTCCTGCATGGACTGACTCAAAGCCCTGTTACACTACTTGCTATACTGCAGACTGCTAAGAGGTGACCTGTGTCTGGCATACAAGGCATCACGAAAGAAGATACTGCCAGCCCAGCTAGCTGGAAGTTTGTAAATAATTATATGTCATTTGTCACTATTAATATAATTTATACAGATGTGTATCAAAAGGAGATACTGCCAACACAGCTGTCTGGAATTTTGTAAATGGTTAATTGTCATTTGTGAATGTCAATATGTTTCATGTAAGCTCCTTGTGTTACAAATGTATTAGAACTGTATGTTATGTGGATATCAAACTCCTGGTACAGACGTGTGTATTGAAAGGGGTTTGCAAAGTACTAAGCTTAAAAATGTAACCATAGCGTACCCTACTGGAAAGGACAGAAATGTATATACACTATTGTGACTGTTAAATATATATATGTTAACAACGGACACTGGGACACAGGAGGTTAACTTCAGACAAATATCTGAAATGAATTACTTTATGACCACTCAATAAAAATATGTTATCTTTCAATTTCAGTGCAGTAACAGATACAATGTCTAGACATAGAAGTTTTCTGTATTGTCTTGGAAGTATTTTATAACTTTGCCAAAACTCTGTGGTCTATGTGTTTCACAGACAGAGGCTAAATGCTACCAGCTGCATCAGTGAGGATTTTCACCTGGAAGAGAGTCAGATGACAAGAAGTGGTGTCATTCTGCAAGTTATCCCAGCAGTAATATTTGAGATATTAATTTAAGATCTTTCTGAGAGAGATTGAGTATTCTGTATTTTGTCTTTGACCTGACAGCATCAGCTGGAAGACCCATTCACCACACCTGCCTTGCTTACTCTGAAGTAATTATTTGGGTACAGTAATTGCTCTTAGATACATTCAGGAATATAGCAAAGCTTAATTTAGATGCCTTTCTTTCTTTATTTGAGACTGTCCTGCAATGTTGTTTTAGATATTTCTTGTGATTTTGAACTCTGATGTTACTGTGATTATTTACTGAGTATTTTCTTGTTCTTTTATTATTTATTATAAAATATATTTAAACCTTTCATTGTGGCTATTTGTGAGACATATTGCCGCGGTTGTATGGTGGTGGTGTCATTGTTACCTCACAGCAAGCGGTTCTCCCGTTCGATTCTCAGCTTGGCTTGGGAGTGCCTTCTGTGTGGAGTCTGCATGTCCTCCCTGCGGTTGGGTAGAGTTCAAAAGACATGTGTGCATAAATGGGCATGCCTTCGTTGAAGGTTGGGTGTTGAGCTGGCACCTCAGCATTTCGTAAAAATCTACTGCCAATCATTAGTGAACCGGAGTTCCGCTGTGGCGACCCCTTACCGGGAAAAAGCCAAAAGACAAACAACAACAACATTTAAGTTCTGAGTGTACTTGCATATTAATTTGGTGACACTGTGGGACACTCCTATTAGCCTTGCTTTTGGTCAAACTACCATCTGCATTAATAGTAACATCACACAGTAAGCTTGGGCACCCTATATTAAGGGCCTTAAAGTTGCTAATAAGGAGTTGGCTTGTGGCAGTAATAACTACCTTATAGTCTGGACAGAAGGGGGCATAGGTATTA
>NC_056750.1:221154135-221320229 GCF_019279795.1 Protopterus annectens
GTTCTAATTTCACATCAGCCAACTGTGTGTGTGTGTGTGTGTGTGTGTGTGTGTGTGTGTGTGTGTGTGTGTGTGTGTGTGTGTGTGTGTGTGTGTGTGTGTGTGTGTGTGTGTGTGTGTGTGTGTGTGTGTGTGTGTGTGTGTGTGTGTGTGTGTGTGTGTGTAACTATATCCCCTTGAAGCACTATGGACATACCCATATGGACTATCTATGTGCACCAGTTATGTATTTTATGGGCATGTGACTAGCTGCTGGCCTCTAAATTGCCCTTTTCTGCAAGGCCTGCTGATATCATCTACCTTAAGAGCACTGGCTAACAGTTTAATATTAGGTAAACTCCATGGCACATGCTGTAGTGTGTAATAATAAGTATGTAGGGGTTCTAATCTCACATTAGCTGTGTGTGTGTGTGTGTGTGTGTGTGTGTGTGTGTGTGTGTGTGTGTGTGTGTGTGTGTGTGTGTGCACGTGTGTGTGTAAATATATCCCCTTACAACACTATGGACATGCCCATAAATATATTCCCTTACTGCACTACAGACATGCCCATATGGGCTATCCATGTGCCGTGGTTATGCATTTTATGGCCTTGTAACTAGCTGCTGGCCTCTGACTTGCCCTCCTCTGCAAGGCCTGCTGATGTCATTCACCTTAAGAGCACTGGCTGACAGTTTACCATTAAATAAACTGTGTGGCACATGCAATAACTACTGTAAGCTATAGTGTGTACTAGTAAATAGGTAGGGGTTTTAATCTCACATCAGATAACTCTCTCTCTCTCTGTATAAGTATATCCCTTTGCAGCACTATGGATATACACATATGGGCTGTACACCTGCAGTGTTTATGCATTTTATGGGCACGTGACTAGCTGCTGGCCTGTAAATTGCCCTCCTCTACAAGGCCTGCTAAAGTCATCCACTTTATGAGCACTGGCTGACAGTCTAGTATCAGGTAAACTCTGTGGCACATGCAGAAAGTATTATGAACTGTAGTGTGTAATAGTAAATAAATAGGGTTCTAATCTCACATCAGTCACCTGTTTGTGTGTTTGTGCGTATATAAATATATCTCCTTACAGCACTAGACACGCCCATATGGGCTTACTCTGTATAATGGTTATGCACTTTATGGGCATGTGACTAGCTGCTGGCCTCTAAATTGCCCTACTCTACAAGGCCTGCTGATGTCATCCACCTTAAGAGCACTTGCTGACATTCTAATATCAGGTAAACGTGCGCGCGTGTGTGTGCGTGTATAAATATATCCCCTTACAGCACTATGGACATGTCCTTATATGCTATCTCTGTGCGGTGGTTATGCATTTTATGGCCCTGTGATTAGCTGCTGGCCCTAAATTGCCCTCATCTTCATAAGCATAACTGATGTCTACCACCTTCTAGATTTGTAGAATCAAAAAACCCAGGTGACATGTATCAATGGTAGCAGACCTTGTCACAAAGTATGAATGCATGATTACACTGACTGCCCCCATTGTCTTAGAGGGTCTATGTTAAAACAATGAAATGAATAAATATCAAATGCTCGGATAAGCGAAAATGCATATGATCGAAATCGCTATTGTGGGGGGCTGCACCCTCCACCCCCCCTTAAAAATATATTCCGACTCCGAGATCGCACTACAGTGAGGAAAGGTTAAATTTTCCGATCTTCACTGTACCGTGATATCACAATATTGATGTTGATCATATGCATTTTTGATCATCCGAGCGGTCGATATTTATTCTTTTCATTGTTTTAACATAGACCCATTCTAACTACACTGCTTTACACATATGCATCTAGGGAGCCATGCACGTGTACTGCCTTACCTTGCTGACATATATTTCTGCTGTGCTGCCATGCCATCCTGTGCTGCTGTATTGCCACCATGTATCCATAGTTTAACTCCTCAAACTCCTGGAACAGAAACATGCACATGTCCATAACACACCTGTCATTCTGTAACACTATTCATGCAACAAAGATACACAAAGTTTGTTGTGTAGTCATGACACATGACAGCATATAGTACCTGTCATGGCCTACAAGTGCCATGACAAAATAATACTGCACTACACAAGTACATCTAAAGCAATATAGTCACCCTGTGCATCAGACACATATTTGCATTTCCCAGCATTGATGGCATGGATGGCATGGATGGCAGGGATGTGGCACAGGTATCATCACATGCACAGGGTGTGTTGAGGGGGTGCCAGACACCTACACTGTACCAAACAGTTGACGGCATGTGTGGAAGTCAGGAAGGGGTGCAGGTTAGATGGGTCATGGAGAGGTGCCACGTGTGTCTGTTGGTGACCTGCATGTGACAGTGGTGTTTGAGTGTGTGCATGTGCACAGTCAAGCTCAGTGTTAGCCCTACACATGTGTATGTTGGACAGCTGTGTACCATACATGATAGAGTGGACAGTTCACCGTCTCTGGCAATGAACATGGGAACTGGCTCTACCAGGAGTAGCTGGTACCACCATGCCCAAGGTCAGATGTTGTGCTAGTAGCTGATGATGACTGTTGTCTGCTGGGCCTGTATCCACCATGGGACCACACAGGATCATGTGCCCATGGCCTGCCATGTTGTGGTGTGGACAGTAGACTTCCATCTGTAGCATTGGAGGCATGTCATTATGGGAAAGTGACTGTGCACGGCCACATGGGCTCTTGGCAGATGATGTTACTGACCTATGTCCACTTGTCCAACGCCCAACTCCAACTAGATGTTCCAACACAGACAATGTGCAGTCAAAGACAGACATTTTCTCAACCCACCATCTATCCACTACATCAGTGAACAGATCCAGGGTGTCCCCAGTGTGGTGGAGACAGTCATGGATGTCAGACTGTGCTGCATCCATAACCCTAAACATCCATCTGGTGTTGCATTCAGAATGTGCCTGTGCCTCCATGACAGCCCGAAACATGCGGTGAGTGAACCATGATGTGATACCTGCAACAGGTGGTGGATGGACAGCAGTCCTATGAGCACCCCTGTCAATCTGCCTGTGTGGGACCTCCCCAGCTTTCTGGCTATAGCCAGTGTCTACACTCACTGATGCTATATTTGTCACACTGTCTAGTTCAATGTCACCACCCTCGTACTGTCCAATATCTGTGGCCTCTAGGGACTTGGTACATGTGAACATACTGACTGTGTGTGGTGACAATGGGGGCAGAAGAAGGATGTCAACCTCTGCGACAGATTCAGCCCCTGACAACCCCACCCGTGCCTCACTATGGCCATCATCATCATCAGAGTCCAATGAGATGCTGACATCAGGTTGTGAGGGGGACAGGCTCTAAACCCCCCAGTCACCTGTGAGAAGCAAGACAACACCAGTACAGTACTACCTGCACTATTATGCATGGTATTCCACACAGACTCATACAGATGAGGATCCACAACTGCATTACAAGTCCCACATCTTCTCATCTCTGCTCCCATGCACAACAGACAAAATCAAAATGACATACATAGACAAGTCATGCCCTTTGTAACATGCACTTCAGCTACATCCAGTTAAAATTGCCAGTACAATACACCTGCAAGGCATGCAATATGACAGTGTATGTGACAGAACTACACATAAAACCCAGTACACTTATCTTGAGAATGATATACCAGTAGTAGTATCACTGCCTGAGGTATGTACCACCTCCCTGTTGTGTTTGAACCGGCATCTTGAAGTAATTGCCTCATGTATAGCAGGCTGTGTAGTCACTCATAACTATAAATGCAAATGTGTTAATGTTTGTACAAATACACACCTGTAATTACCCAGTCTATGCACTATAGTTAACTTTTCCAGAATGGAACATGCAAATATTCTACTCTGGTTAAGCACACAGTTGTACATAGGGAAAAATGGGAGCCCTTAACTTTCTTAGTGTATATATGATCCTTAAAACGACAGTATCACACTTACCAGATACACGACCGTGGACTTAGGCCACACCTGATGGACGTATGAAAAGGTGAGGGAGAGGTATTGTCAGCACCACCAAATGTTGCAGCACTACAGGGTGCCTGACATCAATGTACTGGTATGTACAGCCTGCCACAATGACTGATACAGTATTACACTGAAGACAGTAAGCTTACTTGGATGCTCCACTTCTGTGGACACTGTGGCACTCACCTCAGAGATGTATGGTGTGATGGATGCCTGGGAGCTGTCAGGTGTTCCTATGTTCACCAGGAATTCCTCTGTGGCCGAGAGTGGTTGTTCCATTGCAGGCCCTCCACCGGTGGCAGCACAATCCCTGGCAACAGAAACTACTTTTTGTCATGCAGCATTCACCTGCTTATAGGTCCTGTCCTGTTGGCCAATCTGATTGATAGTCCGCACAAGGTCTGCCCACAATACTGCCCACTGTTCACAATTGTACCTACAACTGGACAGCAAATCTGATGGTGGTGTCTCTGGCTATCAAGTATAACATCATTCTTTGCAGTTGAGAAGGGTGCATTTCTCCTGTGGTGCATGGTTCCTGAAAGACAATAAGAGGGGAACACATTACAGGACCAAATACATGGATGTCCACTTTGTACAGACCCAGCACACCCATAACCAAAACATACTTGATCTCATCATCACGAACATGGGATCACAATGTTCAACACCGGAAGTATACCCCTCACTGGTGAGATCAGATCATAAACTAATCTCGCTGGAGGTCCTCATCCCGCCCCCACCTGAAATAAAAAAGACCACAGTGAAAAACTTCTCAAAAGCCGACTTCACACTTCTAAAAAACTAGTGTGGCCTCCTTTAAGGCCCCTGAGCCAGTGGTAAACATTACTTAAACTGCTGAATCACTTACAAATGCTTTCTACCAGCACCTACAGGACTGCATGGATCAGGCAATCCCAAACAAAACTAAGACTCTTTGTACCAAAGGCAAGCGTTCAGTCTGGTGGACCCCAGCCATAAACAAGCTCTACAACAAAAGGAGGAAGCTACTACAAGATAGAGCAAAATCCTTGAAAGGTAAGACACCTTTGATCATTATAAGTAAAAAACTAAGAGCTCTCATAAAATCATCCAAGGCAAATTTTGAGAGAAAAATCGCCAAGGACTCAAAAGACAATCATAAGGCCTTCTTTAGCTATGTTAGAAACCTAGGATGAAACTCCCAGATATGCTCGGAATTAGTTCAAAATGATGTGAAGATTACTGAAGCTACACACATTGCCAACATACTGGCTGACAGGTTCAGTGCAAACTTCTCTCCCCGCCCCCCAAAAGGAGAGATATCTATACCAGAGGATTGTAGCCCCCCAAACATCTCCAACGCCCAGGTGAGAACTGCTCTCTCCAAGGCAAAAAACACGGCATCCATGGGACCGGATGGTGTCCCCAGCTGTGTGCTCCACGAACTCAATGACAAATTAAACCTGCAGTTAGGACAGCTGTTTAATCTTAGCCTCATCTCAGGATATTGCCGTGCAAGGAGTGGCGCCACGGACTGTGGTCCCACTTCATAAGGGCGGTGCCTCCACCGACCCTGGAAATTACCGTCCCATTAGCTTGACAAGCCTTATCTGCAAAGCCATGGAGAGGATCATAATGGAACTCATAAATAAAGACATAGGGAACTTGCAGACTTTGGATCCATCTCAGTTTGGCTTTGTCAAAGGCAGATCATGCCTCTTAAACTTGGTTGACTTTTTCGAAACAGTCACCAAGGCCATTGATGAGGGTAAGGCAGTCCATACAGCCTACCTCGACCTGGCAAAGGCCTTCGACACAATACCCCACTCAGGTATCATCGAAAAACTCATCGGCTTAAATGTAACCCATACATCACAAGATGGGTTGCAAACTGGCTAAGTGACAGAACCCACAGGGTCAGAGTTGCTGGCGCCATGTCAGACTCAAAGCCTGTCACAAGTGGTGTCCCACAGCTCAGTCCTGGGACCACTCTTGTTCGGCATCTACTTTTCTGAATTACAAGCAAACACAGGAGGGTTATGGCTGACAAAGTTTGCAGATGACTGCAAACTGGGCACCATAGTCGAAAACACATCTGACACAGATATCCTTCAGAAGGGCCTCACAGAAACGGATAACTGGTGCCAGAGCCATGGCCTAAAGTTAAACACCAAGAAATGCATAGTCATACCCTTGGGAAAAACAAGGTTACCTAGCTACCATATAGGTGGCAATCCACTGAGCACAGAAGAAGTCATCAGGGATCTGGGGACCCAGGTTGACAGTAACCTTTCGTTTGACACTCATGTTGCCAAAGTAGTTAGGAAAACCTTCTACATTGCCCACCTGATCATGAAAGGATTCACATCTAGATCTAGGGAGATCATCGTCCCCCTGTACTCATCACTCATTAGACCTATGATTGAGTACAATGCCCCATTCGGAATGTATCTGACCCGACATCTGCAGCAGCTGGAAAGGCCCCAAAAGTTCCTCACCAAAAGGATAAAGAGTCTCAAAAATATGTCTTATGCTGCCAGACTGAAAGAACTCCAGCTCTATTCAGTCGCATACCGCTTGCTCAGAGGTGACCTGTGCCTGACATATAAGGCCATGTCAAACCCAGATTTGATGAGTATGCTTCACCTCAAAAAATCTAGATCCCTCAGAACCACAAGGGCGGGAGACTTAAATTTTGACATGGTTATTAATAGAATGTGCTGGAGGGACAGATTCATCACCCAGAGACTCCCTATGCTGTGGAACAAAATCCCGGTACATGTGAGGCAGAGCACCTCGCTGGCCTTGTTCAAGAGGAATCTTGACCAATGGATGGGAGATCAGATATACCCAGGGATTACTTCAGTGTCACTGCTTGACAGAGGCACAACAAAATAATAAGGCATAGTTTTCTTCAAACTAAAGGGGTGGCGAAAGCCACATAACTATGGGCTAGGCTTATAAATGCCCTTGGGCAGATAGCCTAGTATGAACCTATGAACCTATGAACCTATAATGGCCTGCACTATCAACTGCTCTCTCACACATCATATCCCACAGTGTGGCAAAACACTATGTGTGTGGATATCACCAAGATAGTAGCAATACTGGGGTATGTCCCTGTGTGCCGTGACCGATTCTGCTGTAAGTTCCCTACACCCATCACTGCAGTCTACTGTGGTGTGTCCCCTATGGGCAACCCCCCCACTAATATGTCAAATGGCCACTGTCGGACAAGTAGCAGTGTGCGATCACAATGACTATATGTGGACAGTTCAGCAACACTAGTGTGCCACAGTGACAGAAAACAATGCAAACCTGCTGTAGTATATGTTCCCTGTAGGCATTATAAGTGTCAACTATACAGATGTTTGCAGAATGTCAGGATGTTTGCCTCATAGTTTTGGTCATTTGCACACAAACTTATGGATTTCTGACAAATGGTTGACCAATCATTGATGGTTGATGTCAGAAAATAGACATTTGAGTTTCACATGTCATACCCTTCAGAACACAGTTGTGCTACAGTAATATCCGCTTAGTCTATTCACATTATTACTTTGCACGTGCAATATTTAAACTCTGTCACTGAGTTTGGGCCTTTGTCCCTCCCATTAATTATGGCTTTGTTCTGATTTCTTGCTGTAGGAGGTTGACAGGTATGTTAGGCATAGCTCTCAACCACACAGGGACAAATGGCAACAGAAATAGGTACTTAGCCAGAGTACATCAGGGACATTCAGGGACACTTTTACAATGTTAGAACTATTTATGTGAGACATTGACAGAATGACAAAAGGTGAATTACAGTACATTGTTTGACATTACATGAGTGTACATCCTCACTTATTGTCACTATGTATCACATGTAATCCACTAGCTCTCCTACAGCAGCCAATTGTTGTAGGAGAGATTGACAGGGACAGAGCTGAGATGTGAATGAAATTAGGGACAGTTGAGAGGCATGCCTGTAGGTGTAGGAGAGCAGCGTATCAATGACATGTCATTACCATAGGATCTGCCTGTAGGTGTTGGACAGCAGAGTATCAATGGCATGTCATTACCATAGATCTGCCTGTAGGTGTAGGACAGCAGAGTATCAATGACATGTCATTACCATAGATCTGCCTGTAGGTGTAGGACAGCAGAGTATCAATGACATGTCATTACCATAGATCTGCCTGTAGATGTAGGCCAGCAGAGTATCAGTGACATGTCATTACCATAGATCTGCTTGTAGGTGTAGGACAGCAGAGTATCAATGACATGTCATTACCATAGATCTGCCTGTAGGTGTAGGACAGCAGAGTATCAATGACATGTCATTACCATAGATCTTCCTGTAGGTGTGGGATTACCATAGATCTGCCTGTAGGTGTAGGACAGCAGAGTATCAGTGACATGTCATTACCATAGATCTGCCTGTAGGTGTAGGACAGCAGAGTATCAGTGACATGTCATTACCATAGATCTGCCTGTAGGTGTAGGACATCAGAGTATCAATGACATGTCATTACCATAGATCTGCCTGTAGGTGTAGGACAGCAGAGTATCAATGGCATGTCATTACCATAGATCTGCCAGTAGGTGTAGGACAGCAGAGTATCAATGACATGTCATTACCATAGATCTGCCTGTAGGTGTAGGACAGCAGAGTATCAATGACATGCCATTACCATAGATCTGCCTGTAGGTGTAGGACAGCAGAGTATCAATGACATGTCATTACCATAGATCTGCCTGTATGTGTAGGACAGCAGAGTATCAATGACATGTCATTACCGTAGATCTGCCTGTAGATGTAGGACAGCAGAGTATCAATGACATGTCATCACCATAGATCTGCCTGTAGGTGTAGGACAGCAGAGTATCAATGACATGTCATTACCATAGATCTGCCTGTAGGTGTAGGACAGCAGAGTATCAATGACATGTCATTACCATAGATCTGCCTGTAGGTGTAGGACAGCAGAGTATCAATGACATGTCATTACCATAGATCTGCCTGTAGGTGTAGGACAGCAGAGTATCAGTGACATGTCATTACCATAGATCTGCCTGTAGGTGTAGGACAGCAGAGTATCAGTGACATGTCATTACCATAGATCTGCCTGTAGGTGTAGGACAGCAGAGTATCAATGACATGTCATTACCATAGATCTGCCTGTAGGTGTAGGACAGCAGAGTATCAATGACATGTCATTACCATAGATCTGCCTGTAGGTGTAGGACAGCAGAGTATCAATGACATGTCATTACCATAGATCTGCCTGTAGGTGTAGGACAGCAGAGTATCAATGACATGTCATTACCATAGATCTGCCTGTAGGTGTAGGACAGCAGAGTATCAGTGACATGTCATTACCATAGATCTGCCTGTAGGTGTAGGACAGCAGAGTATCAATGACATGTCATTACCATAGATCTGCCTGTAGGTGTAGGACAGCAGAGTATCAATGACATGTCATTACCATAGATCTGCCTGTAGGTGTGGGACAGCAGAGTATCAATGACATGTCATTACCATAGATCTGCCTGTAGGTGTAGGACAGCAGAGTATCAATGACATGTCATTACCATAGATCTGCCTGTAGGTGTAGGACAGCAGAGTATCAATGACATGTCATTACCATAGATCTGCCTGTAGGTGTAGGACAGCAGAGTATCAGTGACATGTCATTACCATAGATCTGCCTGTAGGTGTAGGACAGCAGAGTATCAGTGACATGTCATTACCATAGATCTGCCTGTAGGTGTAGGACAGCAGAGTATCAGTGACATGTCATTACCATAGATCTGCCTGTAGGTGTAGGACAGCAGAGTATCAATGACATGTCATTACCATAGATCTGCCTGTAGGTGTAGGACAGCAGAGTATCAATGACATGTCATTACCATAGATCTGCCTGTAGGTGTAGGACAGCAGAGTATCAATGACATGTCATTACCATAGATCTGCCTGTAGGTGTAGGACAGCAGAGTATCAATGACATGTCATTACCATAGATCTGCCTGTAGGTGTAGGACAGCAGAGTATCAATGACATGTCATTACCATAGATCTGCCTGTAGTGTAGGACAGCAGAGTATCAATGACATGTCATTACCATAGATCTGCCTGTAGGTGTAGGACAGCAGAGTATCAATGACATGTCATTACCATAGATCTGCCTGTAGGTGTAGGACAGCAGAGTATCAATGACATGTCATTACCATAGATCTGCCTGTAGGTGTAGGACAGCAGAGTATCAATGACATGTCATTACCATAGATCTGCCTGTAGGTGTAGGACAGCAGAGTATCAATGACATGTCATTACCATAGATCTGCCTGTAGGTGTAGGACAGCAGAGTATCAGTGACATGTCATTACCATAGATCTGCCTGTAGGTGTAGGACAGCAGAGTATCAATGACATGTCATTACCATAGATCTGCCTGTAGGTGTAGGACAGCAGAGTATCAGTGACATGTCATTACCATAGATCTGCCTGTAGGTGTAGGACAGCAGAGTATCAGTGACATGTCATTACCATAGATCTGCCTGTAGGTGTAGGACAGCAGAGTATCAATGACATGTCATTACCATAGATCTGCCTGTAGGTGTAGGACAGCAGAGTATCAATGACATGTCATTACCATAGATCTGCCTGTAGGTGTAGGACAGCAGAGTATCAATGACATGTCATTACCATAGATCTGCCTGTATGTGTAGGACAGCAGAGTATCAATGACATGTCATTACCGTAGATCTGCCTGTAGGTGTAGGACAGCAGAGTATCAATGACTTGTCATTACCATATATTTAAGACAAGGTTTCTGCTGTAATCCCTATCTCCCATGCCACCATCCACCCATCTGCATCCTGTTATGTGGAGAAATGTATTACATACCTGGTGGAGTGCAGAAATCCTTTGTTGAATCTTGCTTCTGGAATTGTTCTGGACATACACTGTCTGTGTGAGTGAAGTGTCATACAGACCTGTTCCCCATAACCAGTTTCTTGCTTTTTTAAGGTACTGCTCATTAGCATGTAATTGCCTCTGCACCAATCTGCTGCTCAGATTTGCTAATTGCAACCTAAACAGCTGAATTGCACTATCATTAGACAATGACATGCCACCACAGTGCAATACATAAGGCCTTCATATAGGCCTTGGCCCCTTTCTTAGTTTTTGAAATGAGCATTACTGAGCTGTGGAGACTAGAGCATCACAGGGGGTAGGTACAAAATCTGTGACTGTAGAGATTTATGAAGTATGTCCACAGTTTCACCTCATATGTGTAGTCAGTGTCCCATGACATTGTGACTGGCAAACATTGTGGGATGATGTCAGTAAGGAAAGAGAGACGTGAGTGTCACACTTCATACCTGTCAGAATACGCATGCTACTGCAAAAGCCATTATTCTATCAACTTAATATCTTTGTAGGAGCAAACTGTTAAACATGTCCCTATCTCTGGGCCTTTTCCCCCATTAAGTATGGTTGCGTCCGGATCCCTTGTTCTAGGAAGTTGGGAGGTAAAGTAGGTCTGTAGCAGCTACCTTAACATACAGCTGTGTATGCTACAGGCTAACACATAGGTGGGGGTGTGAACACTTTGGGGGACAGCAAGCTGTATGTGTAACTAGTGCAGCTGTGGCAGCCCTGTTGCTATGGCAGTGCCAGGGGAGGAGAATTCTTTACAGTCCAATTGCGGCATATGCTTAAAGTATGTCTGTTATGCAACAGTGCTAATAATAGAGTAGTAGGTGACATATAGTTAGGCTATACAAATTTGTGCATTGTGTCCCTACCTGCAGGCATTTGAGTTGCAAAACTGGGTAGCAGTTAATTAATTAGCAGTAATCTGTAGGGATTAAGACTTCATGACTCAGTCATTATTTGCTGTCTTCACAATAATGTAATTGAAGTGAGACTGGATTTGAACCCAGGACTGTGTGTGGCAAAATGCACTGCCTGCAATGCATTTATTTAATAGACTGAACTACTGAGTCAGTGTTGCAGCAGGTGTATTTGCAAGATATGTCTGTAGACATACAGGCTGTGACACACATTGCATCCATCAGTATGTGCATGGCTTTCAATGGCTGTTTTTCTGCACCAGTGTCCCAAATGAACATATGTATGTTGTCACTGATGTTTTGGCAGGTGTATTTAAACATGTTGCTGATAAAAGGGCACATTTACCTGCTATTACAGGTCTCACTTACTTTCATTAGTATTTATTTGGCTGTCTACTGTTGTATTATTGCACCAGAGTCCAAGGTACACTCCATTTTTCCGATTAGGTTTAATTCCTGTTTATGTCATGCAGTGTGGTGTGCAGCTCTGCAGTGGCAATCAGTATGTTTTGCTGGAAACACCTGTTTTAATCAAGATCTGTGTGGTGTGCTGGATTAATGCAGTAGGTTGTAGTTGGGAGGGACCTGGGTTCAAAACGTAGCAAAGGTGGTTATTTTGTACATGTGACTAACAATGTGATAAATACATAGAATCATCAAAGCTCATTTAACCTTAGCTAAGCGAAGCAGTGAGGCACACCGCATCTCACTGGTCCTCGCAGCTCAGCTCAAATTTACACTAAAATATAAAGAAAAGAAAAAGGGTGATAAGAAAGTGGTAAAATGGGGGCAAGTGGGAGAAAACATAGTAAAAGGCAGTTATGGATGTGCAGAAAGGGTATAGGAAAGAACTATAGCTATTCATATTTTGTACAGCAACTGCTGTGCATTTTGACAGATTTTGTATATGAATTTGGACTCTCAAACCCCAGAGAGATGGGTGACAACAATATAACTGTGTTGTCATGCCAATTAGACCAAATTAGTGGTGTTCAGTGGACACTTGTGCAAAATGCAGAACTATGTATGGGGCGATATATTTTTATTTTTGGACAGGTGCCCATTTTATTTAAGGTGAGAGTGGAATGTAGGGGAAGGGACATAGGTACATGTGGGGAGGTAAGCTGGGTAAGAGAGGTTGCATTGGCAGACAGACAAGACTGACAAGACAACAAACAGGGGAGGTATCTGCTCCTTTGTATGAAGTACTGTATTTAATTTATTTGTTTTTTTCACTGAATATTAACTCAACTGAAGTTGTGGCTGTCTCTCTACAGAGTACTTTTTAGAATTTCTGTGTAGCCATTGATAGCAGTGGGGAGGGGTAATTTCAGCTCATCACTGACATTCTTGCCTTATATAAGTGGTACATGTTGAGTTATCTCGGCTTAATATCAGAGCTTTAGCCGGCTAACATCTACCTGAAATCAGCTGGATGTATAAGTGAATTTAAGTACACTTTTATCTGCTCTTTTGCATGTAGTACTGTATTTAATTTATTTATTTGTGTTTTTCACTGAATATTAACTCAACTAAAGTTGTGGCTGTCTCTCTACAGTTAGTTCTTCACTCACCCTCCTTGTTCTTGTTTTGGTGTTAATGGTGGCTTTGAAATTGCCCACCCCCTTGTAGATTTGTATTTGGATACTCCTTCTGGGCCCATCTCATTTGCTCACTCAACTGAGTGCAGTAAGATCATATTCTGATTTCAGGCACTCCTACTGTGTACAAAGAGAGCATTTGGGAAGGACAACCCCTGTAGCATCTTAATCCTGCTCTGTTCCCTCCCTAAAAAAAAAAAAAGTATATATATATATATATATATATATATATATATATATATATATTATTCAGCTGCTCTTACTGTAACTGTCTTAGTTGTTCTACTGCATGCTATCTGTTCAGTTGCTCTTACTCTGCACTTATTACTGCTTGTTAGTAACCTTCTAATTTACTGCTTTCTGCACTTGTTTTTTAGTCATTTGTTAATTTAATTGCATTTATCTGAACTGTATTTGCCATAGTGCTGCTACACACTCGGGTGTGCTGGCCTGCACTACAATTTGAATTGTATTTACTGCTGTTTTAGCTGCTTTTCTGTAACAAAAATAAATAAATAAATACAAATTCTAAGCTTGTTTCCTGCTTTTCCTGTAACTAGTCAAGTCCAGATACAGACTTGCTGTATCCAGGACTGTTGGTAAGCTTCTGAGCCCTTCATGCCTTTCTGTGTTGGAGGGAAGCCTTCTAGCTTATTAGAGGGAGTGGTAAGCACTAGGTAGCCTCTCTACCATGGGAAGTGTGGTTTTTGGCCCTAAAATTGTAGTTCATTGGCCGTTTGGGCAGTTTTTCCATCTCTTTCTACTTTTTGGCTAAACGCCCGTTTTGCGTTTGGTCCCTGCCTTTCCTATAACTAGTGCAGTCCAGGTACAGATTTGTTGTATCCAGGACTGTTGGTAAGCTTCTGAGCCCCCCCAAGCCCTTCTGTGTTGGAGAGAAGCCTTCTAGCTTATCAGTGGGAGTGGTAAGCACTAGGTAACCTATCTACCAAAAGGATGAATGGTTTCTGGCCCAGAAATTATAATTTATTGGCCATTTGGGAAGCTTTTCCATCTCTTTCAACCTTCTGATTTAAAAGTCTGTGTTTGTGCTTGTTTCCTGTCTTTCCTGTTACTAGTCTAGTCCAGGTACAGATTTGCTGTATCCAGGACTCTTTGTAAGCTTCTGAGCTCCCCAAGCATTTCCGTGTTGGAGGGAAGCCTTCAAGCTTATTAGTGGGAGTGGTAAGCATCAGGTAGCCTATCTACCAAAAGAGGAGTGGTCCCTGGCCCAGAAATTGTAGCTATTGGCTGTTTGAGCAGTTTTTTTCCATCTCTTTCAACTTTCTGGTTTGAAAGCCGCACTTGTGCCTGTTTCCTGCCTTTCCTATAACTAGCATAGCCCAGTTACAGAGTTGCTGTATCCAGGATTGTTAGTAAGCTTCTGAGCCCCCCCAAGCCTTTCTGTGTTAGAGGGAAGCCTTCTAGCTTATCAGTGGGAGTGGTAAGCACTAGGCAGCCTATCCTCCACTGGAAGAGTGAGTTTTGGCCCAGAAATTGTAGTTTATTTGGCTGTTTGGGCAGTTTTCCCATCTCTTTCAACTTGCTGGCTTAAAAGTCTGTGTTTGTACTTGTTCCCTGCCTTTCCTGTAACTAGTCTAGTCCAGGTACAGCTTTGTTGTATCCAGGACTCTTTGTAAGCTTCTGAGCCCCCCCAAGCCTTTCTGTGTTGGAGGGAAGCCTTCTGGCTTATCAGTGGGAGTGGTAAGCATTAGGTAGCCTATCTACCACAAGAGGAGTGGTTCCTGGCCTAGTAATTGTAGCTATTGGCCATTTGGGCAGTTTTTTTCCATCTCTTTCAACGTTCTGGTTTAAAAGCTGCACTTGCACTTGTTTCCCACCTTTCCTGTAACTAGCCTAGTCCAGATACAGAGTTGCTGTATCCAGGACTGTTGGTAAGCTTCTGAGCCCCGCAAGCCTTTCTGTGTTGGAAGAAAGCCTTCTAGCTTATCAGTGGGAGTGGTAAGCACTAGGTAGCCTGTCTACCATGAGAGGAGAGGTTCTTGGCCCAGAAATTGTAGTTTATTGACCATTTGGACAGTTTGTCCATCTCTTTCAACTTTCTGGTTTAAAAGACCACATCTGTGCTTGTTTCCCATCTTTCCTGTAACTAACCTACTGGGTAGCACTAGAAAGCCTTAAACTGATACAAGCCTTCTAGCTTAGAAAATAGACTTTGGAGTGATTAAGTATCAGTTTTCTGTACTTTCTTGCTGTACTTAACTGTTTTCCACCTAAAAGCAGATTTTCCAGCATTTATTGTGATTTAAAAGCTTGTTTTTTTCACCTATTGTACTTATTTGATATGATGGACTGAAGGAAGGTTGGTATATTGTGTGAAGAGACCAGATGGAAGGGGAGCAAGGCTAGGTGTATTGGAGGTGGTTTCAAATTGTTTTATCATGGTGTGGATGGGAGGACAAATGGCGTAGGCATTATCCTGAAGGAGCAGTATGCTAAGAGTGTTTTGGAGGTGAAAAGAGTGTCGGATAGACTGATGTTTATGAAGCTGGAAATTGATGGTGTAATGATGAATGTTGTTAGTGCATATGCTCTACAAGTTGGGTCTGCGATGGATGAGAAAGAAAAATTTTGGAGTGAGTTGGATGAAGTGGTGATGACTGTACCCAAGGGTGAGATTGGTGATTGGAGCAGATTTCAATGGGCATGTTGGTGAAGGGAACAGAGGGGATGAGGAAGTGATGGGTAGGTATGGTGTTAAGTAAAGGAATGCAGAAGGTCAGATGGTAGTGGATTTTGTGAAAAGGATGGACATGGCTGTGATGAATATGTATTTTAACAAGAGGGAGGAGCATAGGGTGACATACAAGAGTGGAGGAAGATGCACACAGGTGGATTATATCTTATGTAGAAGGGCCAGTCTGAAGGAGATTGGAGACTGTAAAGTGGTGGCAGGGGAAAGTGTAGTTAGACAGCATAGGATGGTGATTTGTAGGATGACATTGGTGATTAAGAAGAGGAGGATGAGTGTGAGGACAGCACCAAGGATCAAATGGTGGAAATTGAAAAAGGGTAATTGTGAGGTGATGTTCAGGGAAGAGTTAAGACAGGCACTGGGTGGCAGTGAAGAGTTACCAAATAGCTGGGTAACTACAGCAGAGCTAGTAAGTGAGATGGCTAGAAAGGTGCTTAGTGTGACATCTGGAAAGAGGAAGGAGAACAAGAAGACCTGGTGGTGGAATGAAGAAGTACAGGAGAGTAAACAGAGAAAGAGGTTGGCGAAGAAGAAGTGGGATTGTCAGAGAGATGAAGAAAGTAGACAAGAGTATAAGGAGATGAGGTGCATGGCAAAGAGAGAGGTGGCAAAGGATAAGGATAAGGCGTATGAAGAGTTGTATAAAAGGTTGGACACTAAGAAGGGAGAAAATGACCTGTACCGATTGGCTAGACAGAAGGACCAAGCTAGTAAAGATGTGCAGAAGGTAAGGGTGATAAAGGATAATGAGGGAAATGTGCTCACAAGTGAGGAAAGTGTGTTGAGCAGATGGAAAGAGTACTTTGAGGGGCTGATGAATGAAGAGCATGAGAGGGAGAGAAGGCTGGATGATGTGTGGATAGTGAATCATGAAGTGCAGTTGATTAGCAAGGAGGAAATAAGGATAGCTATGAAGAGGATGAAGAACGGAAAGGCTGTTGGTCCAGATGACATACCTGTGGAAGCATGGAGGTGTTTAGGTGAAATGGCAGTAGAGTTTTTAACTAGATTGTTTAATGAAATCTTGGAAAGTGAGAGGATGCCTGAGGAATGCAGAAAAAGTGTTACCGATTTTTAAGAATAAGGGTGATGTGCAGAGCTGTAGTAACTACAGAGGGATAAAATTGATCAGTCACAGCTTGAAGTTATGGGAAAGAGTAGTGGAAGCTAGGTTAAGAAGGGAGGTGATGATTAATGATCAGCAATACGGTTTCATGCCAGGAAAGAGCACTACAAATGCAATGTTTGCTCTGAGAGTGTTGATTGAGAAGTACAGAGAAGGTCAGAAGGAGTTGCATTGTATCTTTGTGGATTTAGAGAAAGCATATGACAGGGTACCTAGAGAGGAGTTGTGGTATTGTATGAGGAAGTCGAGAGTGTCAGAGAAGTATGTAAGAGTGGTACAGGATATGTACGAGGGTAGTGTAACAATGGTGTGGTCTGTGGTGGGAGTGATGGATGCGTTTAAGGTGGAGGTGGGATTACATCAAGGATCAGCTCTGAGCCCTTTCTTATTTGCAATGCTGATGGACAGGTTGACAGACGAGATCAGACAGGTGTCCCTGTGGACTATGATGTTTGCAGATGACACTGTGATCTGTAGTGAGAGTAAGGAACAGGTGGAGGAGACCCTGGAGAGGTGGACATATGCTCTAGAGAGAAGAGAAATGAAGGTCAGCAGAACTAAGACAGAATATATGTGTGTGTGTGAATGAGAGGGAGGATAGAGGAATGATGAGGATGCAGGGAGTAGAGGTGGCAAAGGTGGATGAGTTTAAATACTTGGGATCAACAGTTCAGAGCAATGGTGAGTGTGGAAGAGAGGTGAAGAAGAGAGTACAGGCAGGCTGGAGTGGGTGGAGAAGAGTGTCAGGAGTAATTTGTGACATACGAGTACCAGTAAGAGTGAAAGGGAAGGTCTAACAGGAGAGTAGTGAGACCAGCTATGTTATATGGGTTGAAGACAGTGGCATTGACAAAAAGGCAGGAGTCAGAGCTTGGCGTGGCAGAGTTGAAGATGTTAAGATTTGCACTGGGTGTGACGAGGATGGACAGGATTAGGAATAAGTATATTAGAGGGTCATCCCAGGTTGGAAGGTTTGGAGACAAAGCCAGAGAGGCAAGATTACATTGGTTTGGACATGTGCTGAGGAGGGATGCAGAATAAATTGGGAAAAAGATGCTAAGGATGAAGCTGCCAGGTAACAGGAAAAGAGGAAGGCCTAAGATAAGGTTTATGGATGTGGTGAGAGAGGACATGCAGGTGGCTGGTGAGACAGAGCAAGATGCAGAGGACAGGAAGAAATGGAAACAGTTGATCTGCTGTGGTGACCCCTAATGGGAGCAGCCGAAAGAAGAAGACTGTACTTATTTGACTGCCTGCACTTTTAAAAAGTTGTTTTTTGTTTAAATAATTTGTTTAACTGTTGTAGGCTACACACTAAAGTGCGATAGCCTTTTCTGATCATTTGTAGTCGTTTAAAGCTGTTTTAAGTGTATTTTTTACTGTTTTGCCTTATCTTTTCAAAAAAACAACAAAAAAAAACAAATTCATTGTTTCCCACCTTTCTAAGCTAGTATAGTCATGTTTTCAGGCTAGTGCTGAATTCAGGGCTGTGATACTACTTTCTGAGTTGCCTATACCTTACTTGGATAGAAGGAAGTTTCTCTGTTTACCTGTGAGAGAGGGGAGCTTTGAGCAACCTATCTGTCCCTGGAGGAGTGGTTCCAGCCGAGAAGTTAGTAGTTTATTGGCCATTTTGGGCTAATTTCTATTTCTTTCATTTCCCTACTATAAAAACCACATTTGCACGGTTTTGTGCACTGGGCAGTGCCGGTTAGCTACGGTTAAATTATTCCCGGATCCACTAAGTCTCCTCTTCAGTTTTTCCCTTCAAACTAGTCTCTCAACCTAAGCACTCAAAAAGCATCTTACAGCTCAGCACTTGCTCAGACCTAATAGCAAGCACTAATATACCCTGACACTGATTGCCCAGTAGGGCAAGGCTCTTTATTCACCCCACACCAACCAAGCAACTAAGCAGCTCACCCTACTATTCAGGCATGACCAAAGGGCAACTTCAGGTGCACTCTCCAGTCCAGCTGGTGAATCTGGGTATCCTGAGGCAATGTTACAACTGCTTCATGTACACAGACAACCCTCTCCTCCTACCACAAAATACTAACATATGCAAGAGATGCAGTTATACAGCCAAACTGGAAGCTAAGCTGTCTCCACCCAAGACTGGAACAGACAGTCAAGAGGAGAAAGTTAACACTTGTACCACACCTCCAGCTGCACACAGGCCTACTAAAACAGCACTGGCAAAAAATACACATAAATACACAAAGTCATACTCAGAGGCTCTAAATAAAAACCTGCAAAAGCATCAGAGACCTCCAAAGCAGACACCCAAACAACCTACACGTCCAATCACAAACCAGACAACACATAAAACACAAAATCAGTGTGCCACACAATCACAGCCCTTAAGGTGAAATAACATACCTAATTCACTAGTAATAGGTGACTCTATAGTCAGGCACACCGATGTCCCACTCACTAGGCTGGAAAAGCAGAAGGTTACTGTTAGCTGCCTGTCAGGAGCCAGAATCTGCCACATAACACAAGCACTCAGGTCACTCCAGAACAAGTACAAATATGACTCTGTCATTGTTCATGTTGGTGTGAATGACCTGAGATGTACCTCCCTGGACTACATGAAAAGAGACATGGAAGAGCTCTCTGATCATACAGCCCAGGCTGGTATGACCCTGATCCTGAGTAGCATCCTTCCCTCACCAAGAATGATACCTCAGTATAAAGAAAAAATGATCAATTTCAACAACTGGCTAAGCTTCTGGTGTCATTCAAAGGGGATCCAGTGTCTGTCAGCCTGGTACGACATGCTCGACAAGCCGCATTGCTTTGCAAGCGACGGCTTGCACCTGTCACCCCTAGGCTTTTGAATACTGGCCAAGGCTCTCGCTGCCCCCATAGTGCCTTTTTTAGGCAAGGCTTAAAAGTCAAACCCACCTCCGTAAATAGCACAATTAACAAAAAACTGAGGGTTATGCTACTCAACGCCAGGAGTTTAAATCTCAAAATTCACATGCTCGAAGCACTCCTCAGTATGGAGAACATCAACATCTGTGCAGTAACTGAAACCTGGTTCAAGGCTCCAGAGAGCACCCCAGCACTACTGGGCTACAACTCATACCATACGTTTTGGCCACAGAACACAGACCGAAACTCAAAAGTATGGGGTGTATCCATATTCATCAAGGATGCCTACACCTGCAGGTTAGTGGCGCAGCATGATACCTCTGAGATCATCCATGTGCAACTAACATTGGGCAAATCTGCAATGCAAATTGTGGCCTGCTACAGATCACCCTCCATGACCCAGGACCACCACTCCACCTTTCTGGAGTCACTGGAAAACATGAAGGTCCTACCGAACACCCTGATATTAGGCAATTTCAATTACCCTACCATTCACTGGGAAAACTACTCGAGTACAAATTCCCAGGCCCAGCGCTTCCTGGAATTCATCAACTCAAATGCCCTGGATCAGCTGGTAAATTCCCCTACCAGAGGTGAAAACATATTGGACCTGGTCATCACCAGCATGGGTGACAGGTGTTCCACACTGGAGGTCAACCCGTCACTGGTTAGATCAGACCATAAACTAATCACTCTAGATATCCACACACCCCCACCACCACCAACTAAGGAAACCACAGTAAAAAACTTTCTAAAGCAAACTTTACCTTACTTAAGACAGAGGTGGTAAGTTTCAAAGCCCCCATGCTAAAGGATAACACTGCCCAAGATGCAGAAACCTTTACAAATGCACTCCATGAGCACCTACAAGGATGCATGGATCATGCCATCCCTAGCAAAACCAAGACTCACTCCTCTAAGAGAAGGAAACCAGTTTGGTGGATCCCTGCAATAAACAGGCTATACAATAGAAGGAGGAAACTAGTTCAGAAAAAAGCAAATCCCAAGAAGGAAAGACATCCCTGATCAGTATCAGTAAGAAACTAAGGTCTCTAATTAAATCATCCAAGGCTAACTTCGAAAGAAAAATAGCCAAGGATTCAAAAGATAACCACAAAGCCTTCTTTAGCTATGTTAAGAATCTAAGTGGCAACTCGCAGATTTGCACTGAACTAGTGCAAAATAGCACAAAATATACTGAACCTACTGATAGTGACAACATCCTGGCAGATAGATTCAGTGCAAACTTCACCCCCCTCTAACCTCCAAAAGGGCCCACAACAATACCGGAAAAGTGTAGTGTCCCAAAAATCACAGATGCACAGGTGAAAACAGCCCTTTTAAAAGCCAAAAACACAGCATCAATGGGACCAGATGGTGTCCCAAGTTGCGTCTTGCATGAACTACAGAATGAACTAACCCCCCAACTAAACACGCTGTTCAACCTCAGCCTCTCCACAGGCTACATGCCCATAGAATGGCGCACAGCAATGGTTATTCCTTTCCACAAATGAGGGGCCACAACTGACCCTGGTAACTATCGCCCCATAAGCCTGACTAGCCTGGTCTGCAAGGCTATGGAGCGCATCATCATGAAACTCATTAACAAAGACATTGGGAACCTCCAAACACTTGACCCAAGCCAGTTCGGCTTTGTTAAGGGCAGATCATGCCTACTAAACCTGTTTGACTTCATCGAGACAGTCACCAAGGCCATAGATGAGGGAAAGGTGGTTCACACAGCCTAACTTGACCTCGCCAAAGCTTTCAACACTATTCCCCACTCGGGTATTACAGAAAAACTCACCAGCCTGAACATAAACCCCTACGTCATGAGATGGGTTGCCAACTGGCTTACAGACAGAACTCACACGGTAAGAATGGCATTTTCCAGATCCGACTCTAAACCAGTCACAAGTGGTGTCCCGCAAGGTTCAGTCCTGGGACCCCTACTGTTTGGCATATACTTCTCAGAAGTACAGGCAAACACAGGAGGACTATGGCTAACCAAGTTCGTCGATGACTGCAAACTGGGAGCCATAATTGACTCTCCGGCTGACATGGACATCCTCCAAAAGGGCCTTACTGAGATGGACACCTGGTGTCAAAGTCATGGCCTCAAGCTAAATGCCAAAAAATGCATAGTCATCCCATTTGGGAAAAACAAAACAACCACAAATTACCACATAGGTGGCAGCCCCTTAATACAGAAGAGGTAATAAGAGATCTGGGGACCCAGGTAGATAGTAATCTCTCCTTTGATAATCATATTGCCAAAGTAGTTAGGAAATCCTTCTATGTGGCCCATCTAATTACTAAAGGGTTCGCATCTAGAAATAAAGAGGTTATAATGCCCCTCTACTCATCACTTATTAGACCCATCATAGAGTACAATGCCCCATTTGGGATGTACCTCACAAGACACTTCCAACAGCTGGAAAGACCACAAAAGTACCTCACCAAGAGGATTACTGGCCTTAAACATATGTCCTATGCAGCCCAACTGAAAAAACTCTGGCTGTACTCAGTGGCATATCACTTACTCAGAGGTAATCTCTGCCTGACTTACAAAGCCATGTCTAACTCAGAATTGATAGACATGCATGTCACTGTGAGCCATGTGCTCTAGTGAGCTAAACCTCACCACAACAATAAATAGAACATGCTGGAGGGACAGGTTTCTGTCACAGAGACTCCCCATGCTTTGGAACAAAATTCCAAATTACATCAGGCAGAGCCCCTCACTAACAATCTTCAAGAGAAATCTTGACGAGTGGATGGGTAACAGAAAATACACCTCTGGGATCACTTCATTGGCTCTGCTTGACAGAGGATCAGTTAATTAATCAATGGGATGGTGAAAGCCGACACACTCTGGCTAGGCTTATAAATGCCCTCGGGCAGATAGCCTAGTACCTACCTATGAACCTATGAACACAGGTAAACACCTTGGATATGGAGGGTGTTGTGGATCCAAGTCATACGTGACTCTAGATGGCAGCAGCACGACTCACGTCCCTACACATGGGACTGTCAGCACTGCTCTTTCACTGCCCTGAGGTTGGCTGTGCTGCAGGCTGGGCACCAGGGTGAGCCTGCCCCACCAAGTCAACCAGCGTGCTCTCAATCTGCCACAGGCAGTGTTCATAGCTCCAGTAAATGATCTTGCATACCATGACTGGTAGTTGGTCCTGGGTGTCTGCAGCTCCTCCACTACCACTCCCAGGGGGAGGCCGGGTTCCATCCCATGAGGCGGTTCCACCCAAAGCCACAGGTGGTGCAGGGGCAGTGGCGAGGGCACCACCAGCCTGGGTCCTAGACATGCTAGGACCTGGTGCCATGGCCAGTTGAAGCAAGGTAGGCTGATTACCAGGAACTGGCCTACCCTGACGTGCTATGGGGATGGAGGTACAGCAATAAGTATAGGTTAGTTATTAACAAAATATTGTTAGTAATAACAGCAGGCCAGAACATTGGAGATAACCCAATTACATATCAGTACATATCATGTGTAACACAACAAAGTATAACAGAACAGTCGGTATAACAGAATGCCAGTAAGAGTTACAGCATAAGGCCAACAAAATAGGTAATTTAACAAGATATGTTAATATGCAACCAATATAATACATAACAATAATAAAACACATGCCCCAAAAAACAGGTAATGTAACAACATATGTTCACAGTAAACCATAACCAATGAACAACAGTAATAAATAAATGAAGATAAGGAGTGAAGAAAGAGAGAGAAAAACAGTCCATTAGTAAAACTGCATCCTACTTTCTTGACAACAATACTACTATCTACTATATAGGCCTGCATTTTCTTTACGTGTACAGTACATACAAGTCTCCTGTAGCTGATGTAGCATGTGCATACCTCTGAAGCTGTTTGCATGGGACACTATGGGCCAAACGGAAACAACTGCGGATACACACCCACACAGAACACTTGCACATCAGGTGGACCTATATTACTACCAAGGTGTTCTGTAGGCTGATATAGTGATACTTTGCAATCTAGGTACTCATTTCTATAGTATTCCTGTAACATGCGGATTGCACACTATTAATTACATAATGTGAAATCGTGACACTTGAGAGACATGTATGTGTAGAGTACAAACACTAAACAGCAGTCATGCCTTGGTTGGCAGGCATGAGAATAGATCCCAATAGTAATGACTGCAGGGGACATGTGCATAGAATGTATTAATTGACTGCAGCAACTTTTAACAGACACTCAAGGCATATAGCCATATCAGGATTACACATATTATTTCTGACTGCACATTGCTGATTTTTCACATTCTTGCTAAGGATTTTAATAGTCTTTGAAATCTAAATACACAATTATCTGCTCATAATATAGGCTACCTCACCCATTTACCTGTAGTTCCTGTGGAAAGAGAATTTGTGAGCATTATGTAGTGCCACCAAGCACTGGATTTGAGCTCTGGTCTGTGTGTGGTAAAATGTACTTTATACAGAGCATTTAACAAACTGAGTAGCTGAGTCACTGCGGACTACTGACTGATATTTGCCTAGAGCTTATCTGCAACCAAAATATGACCTGGCAGTGCTACTACAGTATCGTACTAGGCTGCAGTGAAAGCAGAACACACATGCATGAAATACAAGAAAAATGATGATAGTCGGTAAACTATATATCAGTATAGACAATGCTGGTGTACACAATTTATTGTTAGTGTTTTGAAATATCTGTGAAGTCAACAAACAATATCAGCTCATGAGGTGGCTACCTCACCCATATACCTTGATTACCAGATGTCTGTGGGTGAGAGAGCATTATGTGGACAACATTGGCCTAGGGACAGCCTTGAACAGTTCTTAATGAGTTAAACAATATAATTGGCAGCCATTAGATTTACATTCTACAGCTATTACAGTGTTATACTTGACTGCAGCACCTTACCTTAAAGATTGAATGCACACAGCTCTAATGCAAAGGTTACAACAAGACAATCTTGGTGTACACCATTTTCCTTGGTGTTATTGGTATTGTTTCATATTTTATTGAACAATGTGGCATTATTCATTTCTTGCAATACAGCTCTAGTTCCACATTTATTGTACTACAGACTTTATTGTATATACTTTAATGCAATTAGCAGTATTGCTTCATGTTTTATTGAACAACAGTTGGCATTATTCATTTCTTGCAATAAAGCTCTAGTTACGCATTTAGTGTACTACAGTCTTTATTGTATATACTTTAATGCAGTTACTGGCATTTTTTTCATGTTTATTTGCCCTACAGATGCCATTATTCACTTCTTGCAATACAGCTCTAGTTCCACATTTATTGCACTACAGACGTTATTGTATATACTTTAATGCAGTTACTGGTATTGTTTCATTTTTTTATTGCACTACAGTTGGCATTGTTTACTTCTTGCAATACAGCTCTAATTCCACATTTATTGCACTACACACTTTATTGTCTATACTTTCATGCAGTTAATACTTTATCCTTTCTTGCTTATTTCAGTACAGTTAGCATAATAAATCCGTACTCACTGCACTCACTGTGTAACCTGGCCAGGCACCCACCACATGACTTGACATTGCAAGATATTTCTGCTGCTTCTGTTGGGAGAGAAGCACACCATTATGCATACCAGTTTTACAGACATTCAGATTAGATATTGGTAAAAGAAAGGCAAAATTACTTACATACTTGTGGGGCATTCCCTGCCTGAGCTTCTTGGACTCAGGTGTCCAAGAGATCCCCCTTTCTTTGCTTCAGGTCATCATGGAGATGATACTACTCACCTGTGCGGGGGATACCAGTAACATTGGTGAGTTCTCTGGCCAGCCTGCCCCAGGGCTCTGCCTTATACTCTGAGCCCTGGAAACCTTGCTGCAGCAGCCAGTCATCATGTTTTTTTACTAGCAGTCCAACCATGACTCTGGACTCCAAAATGACTGAACTCTGCACCCGAAAACCCACACCCTTGCCAACACCTGCCATAGTACCCTTCAGAGACAGAACTCAAATGGATTTTGATGTATTCCCATCTATTGGGCTTAATATAGGTTGTTTTCCTGCCCTTACATGTCATTGGGCAACATTCAAAAAAGCGCCACATTGCTTAGCACCATGCAAACCAGTTCAGTGCAGCTAAGGAGCGCATAAACATTGGCAGCCATTATTTTATTTACGCGGTGCTTAGTAGGTCTTAGCAGGTCTCAGCAGAGTTTAGCAGAGTGCAACAGGGCTATAGTTTAAATTAGACTGCAAAATGTATATATTAAAATTAAATACTTATTTTCCTTTCCATGTATTCAACCCCTGGGCCTACTGCACATGAAGCTGTCACCCTACCCATTTAGTTATGTGGTTATTAAGAAATCAGCTGCACCTTCACATATACCACTGAGCTAATTATAAGCAGTGCTGAGCTCTGCTCTGCACCATGCAAACCTGTTTAGATCCACTTAAACATGAAGTTAATTAAATAATTAATTTCATCCGGTTCCTATTTTTAGATGTCTGGCAGGTATCTGCTATTTTATCTGAGAGTGCCACTTAGCATTGCTGCGCTCCTTGCCACTGCTCACAAACAAGCTGTTTAAAAAAATAAATAAATAATAAAACACTGGGACAGTGCAGGGAATCTCTTACTCTTCTGCAGATATGGTTATCACTACACCACTCCCTGCACTGGTTCAATAACCATGTTCCATGGCTCTCCCTCAACAATGCACCATCATTAATATGCATGGCTCACTACCAAGGGGGTACCATGTACACGGACTTAGTAACAGTCCATGTAGGCTCTACATGGTGCCTACACAGATTTTATTAAATCCTTTGGATGGTGTACACAATGATACATGTACACATATATTAAAAGAAAAGAAAACAAATTATACTGATATTTTCATTATTTACTTGCATTATACATGTTTTATTTTTAAAAACTGTTGTCCACTCCAATATTACATAAACATTTTTGCGTTCCCTGAAACCTCACTTCTCCTCCAAAACATTATTTTGTATATATCATTCCTACAAATTCCATTTATTTCTATGCAATGTTTTCCTTCCTTTTTCTGAAGATCCCAACTCCAGTTATTTTATTTCCATTACAATATTCAGTACTTTAGTTATAGTTTAGAGTTTTATTTCCATTTTCAAGTAATTGCTTTTTCATAGGGTCATATGATCATAGGATTTACAAGACAAATGAGTAATGAGGCCATTTTTTATCTTGCCAATACAAACGCTTAGGCCTTCTCTCACTTTTCAAGGAGGGTCAGGTCAATCATTTTGGGGGGATTTATTTATACCCACTCAGTTGTTCAGCTCTTTTTAAAATCTAGATAGTGGGTCACACTTCTTAAGATGGAGAGGAAGCCTTTTTCAGAGAAAGGATAGTACTGTATGACAAATCTACCATCTCCACCTCGTCTTATTTATTTTTGGAGTAGATTTAGATCACTATTTCTAGTGTTATTTGCACTGTTTGATTTATATATTTTTGACAGCCAATATCATTACAGTTTGAAAAGCCTTAGTATCTCTAGACCATTCAGATCCTTTGACCATCTCAAAAGAATCTTTTCCTTAGTTACAATCAGTCATTCCTTAGTTACAACCATTTGCTCTCCAACACTTATGAGAAAAGTACTTTGTAAGAAATTTTTAAAATCTGCTAGCTTGTTACTCTCTCAAACATATGTTCCCAGTTATCTACCTCTTTTCATTCACACCTCCAGCATTTCCTATTTACCTGTGGAAAAACCGTTAGAAAAATGTGTATTTGAATATATGAGAAATGCTAGTTTAAAAGCAAAGTAGTATATAATGCATTTTATTCTATTAATCATATAATAGTAAGGATTAATTCATGTGTAAATGTAAGTAGTTTTGAAACTGCAGTGTGGCTTGAAGCAAAGCTGACCTTCGACCCTGGCAGATGCAAGCTTAGCAAGTTTTAATGTTTATGCTTTTCACAAGTGATTATCTGCTGGGTCAGGAAATTAAATGTGTGAAATAATGGAATCTTCTGCTCTTTCCTGTTGGAATGATTTGGTCTTGTATATGTGTTATTGAGATAAGCACGCAGCTGGTAGGAAAGTGTAACAGAGAACAAAGAAGATTATTAAAAGACTGAATCTGCTATTGTATTCGAACTGATATGAAACCTTGAAGAAGTAACTTTACAGAAAGACATTATGTCTGACCAGCTGGATAGCAAGGCCGCATTGTATCTAGAGGAAAAGTTTTTTTTTAATATACAGCATCAACAGCTTTATGAATAGAAGACTGTAAGCTAAAGTGATGTAGATGCCCTGTGACATATTACGTCAGTAAGGTGGGCATAGCTTAAATGTTAAACCTGTATAAAATTGTGTGCTTCCTGTTTCATGTGAGACAAAATTCTGTACTTGTACGTTTTTTGCCTCCTGGTGTACGCTAGTAAACTTTTTAACCTGAACCTCCTGTGTATTGAAATCTTATTTTATTTGACAGTTTGGTCCTTTGCAGACGGAATTCCCTTGGTAAGCCGCAGATCAGAGAGTATCGGTGGTCGAATACTGCGCAGGAGAAGTTACTGAAATGGTTCTTCTTGAGTGAAAAGACCTCTGACTGAATTGTCATGTAAAGAGGCTGGACACTTTCTGATCTGTGGCCGAAAAGCGGAACTTGGACTTTCTCAATACTGGAGGCTCAGGTTTGAAGAATTTGCCTTTTTTTCTGTTTTAGATCAGGGACTAGGTTACAGTATATTGTTGTCAAGATTTGTTTTGCAGATTAGGGACAAAAGGAAGTACTGTATATTTGGTCATAGATCAGGGTAACAGAATAAGGTAGGCAGTTATTCTAGATAAACTGTGAACAGGAACTGAGAACTTGATATCACGTGATAAAAAGGGTTACGTAACATTTTTTTTGCCATGGGAAATCAGTGCACTAAAACATTGCGAGATCCGCCCCTAACTGAAGACGCAAAATACATGCAATTACAACGTTCTGATAACGTTAGGTATTATACAAAATGGGTTAGTAAATATGAATTTGATGGTAAACTAGATAAGACTTCACTAGTTAAACTCCTTAAACAGCTTAAATCTGATGCGGAAGGTCAGGCAAAAAAGCAATGCCAATTAGGCATTCCTCAGGCACACAGGTGGATTGAGGAAGCAAATCGTAGAGAGCAGAAGCTGAAAAATTCAAAAACATTATTTCTAGACAAAGAGGATAATAACTTGGTAATAGCGACAGCTCCCCCTCCTCCTCCCTTGCCCCCTCCCTTACCCTTTTCAGGATATGAAGCGAGTGGACAGGCTGGTCCGCCTCCGCGTTATCCTGAAGCTTCAGCAAGACCACAACCATTTGTTAGAGATCTTATTGAAACTAGGTCCTGAACACGTAAAACACATAGGGACACAGAATTATATCAAATAGGGAGAAACCTACAGGATGAGAGTGAGGAAGAAATATGCCCACTTATAGAAGTTCCAAATCCTCAGGCAGGACAGGAAGGGCAGGACCCAACACTCTTAGTATACAGGCCATGGACACCGGAGGATATCCGGAAGGCTACTGAGGGAATTCCCCATCCGAAAGTTAATTTTACGAAATTTTTAGAAGATTTACAAGGCATGAGATTGAGTTACCACTTGAATGGGGAAGAAGTAGAAAAAGTAGTAAGACAAATTATAGGTCCAGATTGGCACATGATTTGTGGCACCTGGAATCCTCGTAATGCAGAGCTTAGACCACTCCCACATAGTGATGCAGAGTTAGACAACAGAGTGAAAGGTCTGACAGACCAAATCTCTGAGAAATGGAAACCTAGAGCAAACTGGACTTGCATTAATCAATGCATACAACAGGAAAATGAGACAATAGATGGATATTATGCTAGATTATTAGAATGTTTTAATAATCATAGCGGTATGTCGGTTCCTGAGAACCAAACGAATGATTCCCCGTATGAACAACAATTAAAAAATGCATTTTTGAAAGGTTGCATTGCACCTATTAGTAGCTTCATTACGAAGCATATGATAGACCATCAAACAGGGAGGCTACAAGCCTTACTTGAATACGCTAGACATGCTGAAAGACATTTTAATAGTAAAAAGAAAAAGAAGGCGCAAGTCTTCACTGCTGAAGATGGAGCTGAAGTATTTGTATTACAGTCAGGTAAAAGGGCAAGAAAAATGCCCAGGGGAACAAACAGTCTGACAAATGATCAGAAGATTTTAAAGAAAGAAAAAAGAGAGGTGGATGCTTCAAGTGCGGAAAAGGGACATCTAGCAAGGGAGTGTAGGCAAAACAAAAAGGTAATTACAGAAGATAAGGGAGATGAGGACTGACTATATGATAGTGAAGATACATCATGTGAAAGTCAGAAATCATCAGGAAAAGTTAAAAACAAAAACAAATGTAAATGTGATAGAAGGAGTAGAGGAAGTGCAAGTAGATATGGAGGATGAAGAAAGTGAAATTTTGGACTTAGCATTATTGAGTTTAGAGCTTTACTTAGCAGATACGAAACCTGAAGTTACACTTCTGGTGGGGGGAAGGAAGTCAAATTCCTGTGTGACTCAGGAGCGTCACGGACTTTGATACACCCCTCCAAGTTACCAGAACATTCCGAATCACCTGATTATATATTAGTGAAAGCAGCAAACGGACAGCTATATAGGGAACCACTTTCCCATGATATAGCAATAACTGACCCTGTTTCAGGCATGACTCAGAGAAGTAAAATTGTTGTTTCTGCAAAGTGTCCAGTAAACCTATTGGGCAGAAACCTTATGCAAATATTTGGCATAGCAGTAGTTCCAACTGTACAAGGTATGGAGGCACAGAGACAAATGGATACCTTTGTAGTGCGATCGGAGGGTGAAACTTTTTACTGGTACAGCCAGGACCTAGTCACGACTGGTCCAGGGGCAGTAACCGAGGAACTGATGAACGTAGCCATCAGTAAAGCCCCCTCCCTCGACACTGATCGACAGCATTTGTTACACTGTACTCTATACTACTGTACTACACCAGGACCTGACAGAGAGTATGAGCAAGAATTGTTTAGAAATTGTGCAACTAGATTGGTTTTGCATACTTTGTACTGGGATACTGAGGGGAACAGTGTAATTAGCTGTTCGTTACCTCAAGAATTCCTTGCATTGTATAGATCAAATCAGTTACCACATGTCAGCTTGACAAAGAACAAAAGTGTCAAATGGGCAGACAGGAGAAAAAGTAACAAGATGGGAAAAACAGACTGATTTAGAACTATCAGAACAAGGGATACAAAAACAAAAACTGAATTGGTTGACACAGAAACATCCAGCTGTACACTTGCAATCTAGCGAGGACAGCTGATTAGCGTTCTTATTAGAAGAAGAAGAAAAGGCCTTATGTGAAATTCCAACAACTCTTTGGTCAACAGGCAAGTCAGATGTAGGACTTATTCGAACAGCAGGACCAGTTACAATAACCCCAAAGTCAGTTTTTAGACCACAGAAAAGACAATACCCTTTGAGAAAGGATGCAGAAATAGGAATTAAGACTATAATAGCAGCATTACTCAAAGAAGGAGTACTGGTAGAATCTCCTGATTCACCATGTAATACACCCCTATTTCCTGTTAGAAAAGCAAATGGGAAATGGCGGATGGTTCAAGATTTACAAGCTGTAAATAATGCAGTAATACCTAGAGCACCTACGGTGCCAGACCCACATACTTTGTTAAACGATTTAAAACCACAACAGAAGTATTTCTCTGTGGTAGACATCAGCAATGCTTTCTTCTCGATACCTATACATCCTGATAGTCAATATTGGTTTGCATTTACATTTCAGGGTAAAAGGTATACGACTACCACAGGGATATTGTGAGAGTCCAACAATATTTGCACAAGAAATGGCTAGCAACCTGGCAGGGTTTACCCCACCGGGAGGTCGTCAAATTCTACTTTACGTAGATGACATCTTGCTAGCAGCCCCCACCCAGCAACAGTGCAGGGAGGATACTGTAGCATTATTGAAATTTTTAGCAACACAAGGACATAAAGTAAACAAAAGTAAGTTACAACTTTGGAGAAAACAAGTTAGATACTTGGGATATGTAATATCCAATGAAGGTAGAATACTAGATGAGGAAAGAAAAACAGCAATTTTGCAAGCACCTAAACCAGCAACCAAGAAGGAAATGATGTCTTTCTTGGGTACAACTAATTTCTGCCGGAGCTGGATACCAAACTATGCTTTGGAATCTGCTCCACTGACTGACTTAATATATAAGACACCAATGGCAGCACAAGATATTTTACAATGGACAACCGAAGCAGAAACGGCTTTCTGCAGGTTGAAGCAGTTGATAGCTTCTTCATTAGTTTTAGGACTTCCAAATTATCACAAACGTTTTTTTCAGACCGTAGATTGCAAACAAGGATATATGACGTCAGTATTGATGCAACAACATGGGGACAAGCAACGCCCCATAGCCTACTATTCATCACAGTTAGACCCAGTGGTGCCTCACTATGTACAAGCAGTAGTTGCAGCTGCAATGGCAGTACAGGCTTCGGCCTCACTGGTGTTATTCCACCCTCTCACATTGAGAGTGCCTCATGCAGTTGCAATAATTTTACTGCAAGAGAAAGTGGCATACCTTTCTCCTGCTAGACATCTTTCATGTATGACTATACTGCTGAGCCAACCTCATATGACAATTGAACGATGTACGACATTAAATCCATCAACATTACTCCCAACTCCTGTGGATGGCACACCACACAGCTGCCTGCAGGAAATTGAACAGTTAGCTTTACCTAGACAGGATCTCACAGATATGCCCTTGGATAATGCCGAGGTGACATATTACGTGGATGGCTCATGCAGAAGGGGTCCTACAGGGAAGAATCTGGTAGGGTATGCAGTAGTTACAGACACTGAAATTCTAGAAGCCCAATCCTTACCACATAACTTATCTGCACAAGCAGCAGAATTGATAGCTTTGACGAGGGCATGTACTTTAGCAAAAAACAAGTGTGTAAACATATATACTGACAGTCAGTATGGTTTTTCTACAGCACATGTATTTGCACAACAATGGAAAAATAGAGGAATGATAACATCTAGTGGAAAACCTATTAATCATGCACAATTTATTTTGGAGTTATTAGAATCTATTCAGTTACCTACCAAAGTAGCTATTTGTAAATGTGTAGCTCATACAAAACAACAGGATAAGATTTTGAAAGGCAATGCACAAGCTGATGCAGTTGCAAAGCAAGCAGCCTCAGACTCAGAAACTTTACTTTTAAATGAGGAATTACAACCCTCTGAGATTTTAGATTTAGACATGTTAAAAACAATGCAGATGCTTACTACAAAAGCAGAAAAACAAAAATGGGTAAAACGAGGTGCAATTCTTGAGAATGGACTGTACATTTCCAAAGAAAGAAAACCGATATTGCCGTCTAATTTATTTAGATATGCAGCTTTGTTGAGCCATGGGCAGTGCCATGTCTCAACAGGGGGGATGGTGCAGTTAGTAAACCGAATATTCCAAACATATGGATACACAAACTACACAAAAAAAATTTGTGCAGCTTGTCATACTTGTAACAAGCATCATGCACAAGGAGCATTTAAAACCAAGCAAGGAAGTTTTCCTGTACCACCATACCCATTCCATACTATTTGTATGGATTTCATAGAATTGAATAAATGTGAAGGGAAAAAGTTTTGTTTAGTTATTGTAGACATGTTTTCTAAATGGGTAGAAGCTTTTCCAACCAAAAACCCGGATGCAGCAACAGTGGCGAAAGCCCTGATAAAAGAAGTAATCCCTAGATTTGACATTCCAGAAAGGATTTATAGTGACAATGGCACACATTTCGTAAACCAGACAATCCACCAACTTGGGAGATTTTTTGGTATCTCCTTAAAGAACCATTGTGCCTACCACCCACAGTCAGCAAAACTGGTGGAAAGGTACAATGGTATCCTAAAAAGTAAACTTAGGAAGCTAGTTGAGGAGACCCAAAAGAATTGGATACACTGTCTGCCTTTAGCACTGCTGAGTATGAGAACGGTTCCAAATGTAAAGGGTTTGACTCCCTTTGAAATGGTTTTTGGGAGAGCATATTATGTGCCTCAGTGGAAAGCTCTCATGCCTGCAGAGCAAGAGGCTGACAGTTCATTAGCTAGTTATATGAGGAAACTGTTAACAAATAAATCTGTTTTGCAGTTTAACTCTTTTTCAGATAAGGAACAGACCAGACCGGTGGAAGCAGTCTTGGCTCCTGGGACATACGTTTGGCTGAAAGTGACGAAAAGGAAGAATTGGGCGAGTCCAAAGTGGGAGGGACCGTACCAGGTTCTGTTGGCAACGCCTACTGCAGTCAGAGTGGCCGAGAGGACGTCCTGGATTCATTTGACACATTGTAAACCGGTAAAGAACTTTCAACTTGATAAAAACTTTGTGACTGATACACAACCAGACCAAGGTGGCCAAAAACAAAGTGAATAGAAATTTAGATCAACCCCAGAGATGTTGCATAATCATTTTGTTGAGTGTACATTTATTGACTGTAATTGTGACAATTTTCCTCTTGTTGTGGTTTATCCTACACACAACCACACAAGTGAAAGTGGGAAGGCGTGATGAAATGTCTATAGAATGGCATCCAAATTTTAACACATACCTAGCCATAAAACGTGTATATGCAGAGACTGTGAACATTTCAAATTGCTGGGTTTGTACAGCTATACCAACAGCATATGGAGGACTGATAATGTCTGCTGTCCCTTTGGGGATAAATGAGACTTGGGAGAATTTACTTTTCGATACAAGAACTGTGAGATTATAGGACAAAATAGCTTTATTTTTACCTGTCACACAAAAAGGAGTTGTATGTTTCTATAAAATGACACCCTCCAGGTGGGCTGGAGCAATTGCAATATAACCATATCTTACCGATGTTATATTAAGAACAGTAATGGCAATACTTTTTGCAGTACTAATTATGACTCGTATTTAAACTCATTGAAAACAACTATGAGTGACATTCACAAAAATCCAGTTTTGTTTAAACAATTGTCAGTTATAGATCAGAAAATGTTTCATGCAGGGCTGATGCGTATTAGTACTAAAGTAGAAAACTGTTATTTTATTTGTGGGAAAAAGGCATATAAATGGTTACCTGAGAATTGGTCCGGCAGTTGTTTTTTGGGTTATTTGGTTCTGGCAATAAGACATACTGCAGAATTACCTTTGGGTAAGATACGAAACGTGAGAGAAGCAGCTCGAAAACCCGAAGGTCCAGTTGAAAAACCTGTGAATCCAGTTGGAAAGATCGAAGCTGGCTGGAAAGACCACAATTCAGTAAAAGACAAAAGCAAATTGACTCATATGGACTTGAGTGACAGTGTTATATCTTGGGCAGGAATATTCCCAGCCTATGGAGCAGTCAAATCGATCTGGGAGCTGAGGAAGTTGTTGAAACTTCTCAAAGTAATGAGTAATGTAACTTTTTCCACCCTAGAACTGGTGACTGATGAACTGAATGTAATGAGACCTGTTGTGCTACTTGACTTCACCCTAGCGGCGAGAGGTGGTACGTGCTCGCTTATCAAAGAAGAATGCTGTGCTTATATTCCTGACAATCATCATGAGATCAATAACCACCTAGAGGTAATTCAGCAAGTATCAGCCATGACTGAACTAGGCCCAAACCCACTGACGGACTTTTTCCAGAATCTATTTGGGGAGTGTGGTTCCATCCTAATGAATATTCTGATTGCCATTTGTGTGGGTATACTCCTAATATGAGCATGTGTTTGCTGTGGAATTCCCTGCATGAAAAGATTAATCAAAGATTTTATTGATGTATCTGTTACTGAAACTTTGTACCAAGATATTGAAATTGAAAAATTGATCTCAGATGGCATTTTTTCTGAAGTATAGATTGAATGACTCACCTAGCTGAAAATCCTAAGTGGAAAAGGTTAGGAGATGAAATGACACTATGCATACTTCAAAATAGAATAAAAAGTATTAATAGGGGGGAAAATGTTAGAAAAATGTGTATTTGAATATATGAGAAATGCTAGTTTAAAAGCAAAGTAGTATATAATGCATTTTATTCTATTAATCATATAATAGTAAGGATTAATTCATGTGTAAATGTAAGTAGTTTTGAAACTGCAGTGTGGCTTGAAGCAAAGCTGACATTCGACCCTGTCAGATGCAAGCTTAGCAAGTTTTAATGTTTATGCTTTTCACAAGTGATTACCTGCTGGGTCAGGAAATTAAATGTGTGAAATAATGGAATCTTCTGCTCTTTCCTGTTGGAATGATTTGGCCTTGTATATGTGTTATTGAGATAAGCACGCAGCTGGTAGGAAAGTGTAACAGAGAACAAAGAAGATTATTAAAAGACTGAATCTGCTATGGTATTCGAACTGATATGAAACCTTGAAGAAGTAACTTTACAGAAAGACATTATGTCTGACCAGCTGGATAGCAAGGTCGTATTGTATCTAGAGGAAACATTTTTTTAAATATATTGCATCAACAGTTTTATGAATAGAAGACTGTAAGCTAAAGTGATGTAGATGCCCTGTGACATATTACGTCAGTAAGGTGGGCATAGCTTAAATGTTAAACCTATATAAAATTGTGTGCTTCCTGTTTCATGTGAGACAAAATTCTGTACTTGTACGTTTTTTGCCTCCTGGTGTACACTAGTAAACTTTTTAACCTGAACCTCCTGTGTATTGAAATCTTAATTTATTTAACAAAAACTTTATGAAGCTTGATTGGGATATAAAATACCTCTGTAAGGACATCCAAGCAATAATCCTAAACCTTCTGGAATTTGATGCATACTTGGGTGCCATACAGATGTCCTATCATTGTTCTTTTATAAATTGTTTTTCTTGTCTCTCTCCCAAATCTTTTTCTAATCTCCTCTGATTGGCTCCTACAGTTATCATGCAGTATTTTATACATCAACTAATCATCCATTTTTAACAGCAACTTTTGTTCCAGACTCAAGTAGAAAACTCCACAAGAGCTGGATTTTTCACTCATCACTCCTCTATCCCTTTTTTGTCTATACTGTGATATCAATTGGTGGTAGGGAAGGCAGTCTCTAACATGCAGTCAAGACTTCTCCTTGGTCTCATTCCACTCTTTTATTTTCCCCTCTCTAGTTATTTTCCCCCTGTATCTTGGCTCCTTTGCTAATTTTCTCCAATAATTTCTAGACTCCTCTTCCCTGTTGTCTGTACCCCTACTTACAGATATCCAGATAGGCAACATCTTTGTCCGTTCTTGTGTTAGTTTTGTAATTTATGCTTCTTTATAAATGTATTAGTCTATATGGTTGTTGTTACTCTCCTTAAGGTTCTACATTAAAAATACTTGTCTTATTATTTATTTATTGACATTTGTTTACGGGAAAGTCCACTGGGCCACAGGTAACCCATTTGCAGTGGAGGCCCAGGGAGAAAAGCTCCAAGACATAAATTTACAAAATGCAGCAACTTTTGTTCCAGACTCAAGTAGAAAACTCCACAAGAGCTGGATTTTTCACTCAGCACTTCTCTATCCCTTTTTTGTCTATACTGTGACATCAATTGGTGATAGGGAAGGCAGTCTTTAACATGCAGTCAAGACTTCTCCTTGGCCTCATTCCACTCTTTTACTTTGCCCTCTCTAGTTATATTCTTGTGTTAGCTTTGTTCTTACAATACTTTTGCTCCTTAAAAATGTAGTACACTATATGGTTGTTGTTACTCTCCTTAAGGTCCTGCATTCAAAATACTAGTCTTTCCTCATTTCTCAAACTTCACCACTCCTACCAGTTTTATCATCATCCCACTCTTTTTTAATTTGTAACCTTTTGCTTGTATTACATACATGATGCCTTATTATGTAGTTCTGAAGTGTCCCTTCAAATCAGGTAATCCTAAACCAGCTTGATCTGTAGGGAGGATAAACATGTCTCATTTAACTCATGACCTCTGCCCCTCCCAAATAAATTAGTTCAATTCTTTATCAATTGTCACCCACAACTTCTTCTCTGTTTGATAAAATATGCTTGACTTGTATATATAAAAAATAAAGGACTAAAACATTTATTTTCATAACTTGCATCTTACTATCCATATCTATAATCTAGAACTTCTTGTTTCTTTTTTTTCTTCTTCTTCTTTGTATTTTCATTTGTTCAGTAAATTCCCACATATCCTTGGCTACCATAACAGAATCCTTTTTAATCCATACACCTAAATTCTTCATCTCATCATATCCCCATGATATGATGAATATTTAATATTGTGGTATTAATAAACCAATTAATGTATGGATATATAGGTTGCCAATATGGTCTTTGTTTTTCTTTATTGTTTTTATATCACAAAATACTTGGAAACTGTTTCCAAATGTTCCATAAAACAGACATATCCTCTTCTGGATTTTTCAAGTACAAAATGTTTCTTGATTGCCATGACATTTATAATCTTGAACTTCTGAGTAGTTTATTTGCCAGTGGCACTAAATATAAAGAAAAGAAAAGGGAAAGAGGACAACCCTACCGTGTTCCTGTGCTCAAACATAACTTGTCAAAAGAGGAATCTTTCCACCTTAATTCTTGCTTCTAACCATTCATATATCAGTTTTATTAACCTTATTATTCTCTTAATACTACCATTCATTAAATCTCAGCTACTAAATACCTTCTCTGAATCAAGACCCATCAACAGTAGCTGTGTTTTCTTACATTTAGCTTCCCTTTTCATCAACATTGTTCTATTAACTTCAAACGATCGACTCCTTTCTACAAAACCACACTGATCCATCTCTATCAATTTTGGTAACACCTTTTCCATTCTCTTTGCCGGAATGGATATAAGCACTTTATAATAATGTTTTAAAAATAAAATGGATCTATATGAAGCTGGTCCTGACTGGTCTTTGCCCTGTTTGGGTAATACAGCTGCCACCATTTTTTTTCCAAGATGCTGTACCTCCCCATTTTAAAATACTGTTAAACAAAACCTTCCAGGACTTTATCAATTTCTTCCCTCCAAATTTCCATACTTCCATAGGAATATTGTCTATTCCTGGAGACCTCTCTGCAGATCTATTATACATCACCACTTTAGCTCATCTTTCCTATCGTAACTATTAGTTGCTGAGCCTCATTTCCTGTAATCTTGGCATAATTAAGTCTTGCATAAATATTTCTATTTGTGCCATTTCTTGATTTCCACATTCCACTGCTTTATACAAATTTTCATAACATTTCTGAAATATCTCTGATACTTCTATAGGATCTCTAGTTATTTTATTTCATAAGCTCCCTAACTTTGGTAACAACCATTTCTGCTTTCTGTTGCTTAACACTGTGTTAACAGCTTTAATACTGTGCAATAGTTATCAATACATATAGTTGCTTAACAGCAACTTTGGTACCTTATAGTTTTTTTTTAAGTCACTGATGTTCTTAGTTAGGAACCTCTAAGGTCATTCTACTTGTTTGACATGTTTAGTGAGGTGCATCCCCAAAAGGGCATTGTACTGAATAAATGGTCTAATCAACACAAAGCATAGATGAACACTGACCTTTATAGATCTGGATTATATTCCAGTGGCAGTTAGCTATGCTAAGTAGAAGGATTTTTGGGCTACTGTGATCAAAGGAAATGGAACTGTCAACATAGATCCCAAGGTCCATAACGATATTCTTATTCTGAACTGGGGTATTATCAATACTGTATATTGGGGGAGGGACTTTTTCCTCACATGTGACAACATTGCAATTTTTATCATTTAATGTGAGCCCATTTAATATACAAGGTAATTGCAAATGGAAGTGTGATGGCTTCTCTACCTGGGGCCAATAATCAAAGAGCCTCAATCTTTACCACTGACACCTGTGAGAAATGGTTACTAAAAACAGGAATGAATTTACACAGTATTTTCAGATGCAGCTCTCTACATCAAGCACAGTTTCCCCCAAGAGCACACTCCATGCCTGGGACTGGACTCTCTGTCTCTCCAGATCCCAAACAAGACTTTGGAGCACTGTGTCCCAATTCCAAGTAACTAACACACCTGCATCTGGGTATTTGAATTTCCACACACACACACACACACACACACACACACACACACACACACACACACACACACACACACACACACACACACACACACACACACTCCTGGGAAAGGCTGGTATAGATTTACTAGCTACAACCCTTCTGCCCAGACTATAAGGTAACCATGCTGCCAAGAGTGAACTACTCTCAGGCTTTTACAATGGTATCCACCTATACTGAGTAAAATCAATACTAATTTAAATGGTAGAGTGCAACCAAAGCAGCAAGGCTTTTGGAGTGGCCATGGTGTCACTAAAATAAGAACAAGTACTCTCAAGATGTTAAAAGTATTCTCTAAAAGACCAACCGCAATGAGCAGCATAAAAATATTTCATAATAAATAGTAAAATAGAAAACATGAGAATGCTAAATATCTAAGTACAATAAACACCAGAGTTTCAATAGTAGGAGATATAAAAATAACAGAGTTGAACAGATTCAAACAGATGCAGAAAAACAATACTTAACTAATCTCCCTGTATTTCCTGACTGTCTAAAGAATAACTGTTCCTTAGCTAACTTAATTAATACAGCAAGACAAGATTATATACGGAGATGCTTACTTCCACAAGGCAAAATGATGAACTTCAAAACTAAAATGAACTGTACTTCCACAAGGCAAAATGATGAACTTCAAAACTAAAATGAACTGAACTGTGATACCTCAACTAACTGTCTGTGATAACTGACATAGATCTTTATATCAGGTTCCAGGTTCCAAAGAAAAGAAAACAAAACAAACTGATGTGTGAGTTCCATCCTCTCAGTTCTGATTATAGAATGACATCACATTTGATCACCTGACACTGGTACAATACATACTCAGAGATTTACTAAGATCTATTGCAGTATCTGAAAGCTATAGAACAGTTTCAAAAACTTCTACTCTTCCCTTTCAGAATTCTCTATTTAAACATATACATGTAATCAGTTATAAAAACACTGTTGATATATTTTTAACACAAGCATCCGTACAAGTCAGTGTGACAGTCAAATGACACAAAGCCATCCACAAAACTCCAGCTAACTATGCTGGTATATGTTACACATGCACTACCCTAGTCTCCCTGGCACATATGGCAATATCTCACATTGTTACATCTCTTCACCCCTTTGGATACACAAGCTAGTTTTTCAAGTGACCCTGGAAAAACATTGCTTGAGAGGAATGGGGCTGTCTGGGAACACATTAACCTATTCCCTGTCTTGACAGAACATCTGCATTGGCATTGCTGACCCCACTATGGTGCTGCAATGTCATATCATATACCTGCAACCCTAGGATCCACCTTAATAACTTGGCATTTTGCTGGCTGACTCTATGTAGTCATGTTAAATGATTGTGGTCTGCAACCATACAGATAAGCCTGAAGATTCTGCAGGCTAGACATTCTTTTTCTACAGCTGCATAACATTCCTCCCTCTGTTGGAGTCTACAGTTGAGATATATAACTGGGGGCTCTTCTCCCTCTGAGGAAACTTGGCTGCATACAGCCCCATCCCATTGTTTGAAGCATCCACCTGCACAACAAATTATTTGTTGTAATCTGGACTGGCTAACACAGGGGGTCCTCCCAAAGCACTTTAAGAGTTTGGAATGCCTGCTCACAGGCTGGGGTCCGCACTACCTCTTATGGCCAGTTTTTCCTTGTCTGGTCTGTGAGGGGAGCAGCTGTTGTACTATAACTGGGAACAAACTTTCGATAGTACCCCGCTGTCCCCAGGAATGCCCTCACCTGCTTTTTGGTAACAGGGGGTGGGCCATGCCTGAATAGCTTCTACTTTGGCAGGTTTTGGCCTAACATTACCATTCTCCACTCTATGTCCCAAGTAAGAGACCTCTGCTAAACCCACCTGACACTTACTGGGCTTAATGGTCAACTCTGCTCTTTGCAGGACCTCCCTGACATGCTAAGGCTTCAGTATGTTAACATAGTACAATTTGTGTCACAGTCTCCTGCCTAGCAGGTTTATCATGTAATTAACATTACTGACCTTCCTTACCACTTCAAAGGGTCCCTCCCAAGCTGCCTGCAGCTTATTGTTTTTGACAATGAGCACCATAACCTAATGTCCCACAACAAACTCTCTACTTCCCATCATACCAGACCTTTTTCTGCTGCTGGGCTCCTGCCAGGTTCTCCTGGGCCAACCCATGAGCTCCCTAAGTCTTATCCTGAGGTTTAGGACATACACTATAAGAGACTCCTTGTGAGATTCATACTTACCCTCCCACTCATTACAAATCAAATCTAAAGGCTCCCTCACCATATGCCCATAAAGTAACTCAAAGGCTGAAAAAATTGGATTCCAGGGGTACCTCTCTGTATGCAAACAGTAGATGGAGCAAATATTTGTCTCACTGTCTCTTATACCAATCTGCAAATGTCAGGACCAATGTCTTCAGTGTAGAGTTTAACCTCTCAACAAGACCATTAGTCTGGGGGTGGTAATGGGTGGTCTTTAAGTGCTTCATCCCACAATGCTTTCACAGACAAGAGAGCAGGCTGACATGAAATTGGCACCTCTGTCAGTATTTCTCTCAGGAAACCTACCCTGCTGAAAATCTTTAACAAAGCATTTGCCCCCTTCTCTGGCTCAATGGAGGACAGAGCCACCGTCTCAGGGTATCAAGTAGCATATTCTACTACCACCAATACACATGTCTTCCCTGTGGAACTTGGGGTACTCAGAGGCCCCACAATATCCATAGTTACCCTCTGAAATGGCTCCTCCATCACAGGTAAAAGCATCAACAGGGCTTTGACCTTGTCCCCTGCCTTATCTACCTTTTGGCACTGCTCACAGGTCCTGCATTACCCTGTAACATCCCTTGCAATCCCAGGCCAATTAAAGTTCTGTATAATATATCTCCCGGTATGCTTTATTTCCATATGACCTGTAAAAGGAATGTCACAGGCTATGGCTAGAAGTGCTAGATGGTAGGCTCTGAGCACTACCAGCTGCTGTATTACCTCACACTCTACCCCTTCTTCAGGAGTCCACTCTCTATACAGTGACCCTTGGTTTCAGCATACAGACTCCCTTTTTCCTTGAGCATGGGGTACCTCCTAAGCTACCTCCCTCAAGCCTCATAAGGGAGGGTCTGAAAGCTGAGCCTGTCTCAACTCTACATTTGTGACCCCTCTCAACTCTCTTTCCACAGGAAGCCTAGTATCTACTGAAAGCGGTGCCTCACTGTCAGCCTGGGTACTACCACCCATCTCTGTCCTTGTAGTCACCCTGTCCACTGAAACATCAGTACCTACCAGCAGAAATCAGTAGTAAATGGTCAGTTTGTCAGAGCAGCACACATGACATCATGATTTGAAGATTCTTTAAGTGAATGTGACACTATGAGATCTATGTTTTTACAGAGGGATTACCCCATAGAATTTGTTGAAAATCCAATGAATGAGGTTATTAATAAAAGGAGGAATACTTATTTTTTGTCTATTCTAAGTTATATCAACTCAGAGATAATTACGCACATTTCCCAAGAATCAAATAATGGTGCTAGGGATATTAATTTTAAAATATCTTTTGTAACAACTTTTAGTTTAGATAGTAATTTGGTAAAACAAATTGTTTTTAAAATTTGGATTATTTTAAATGAGGATAGAATGTTAAAACAAAAGGTTGGTGAAAAATCTATTATTACTTACAAGAGAGGATATAATTTGAAGCATTTATTAGAACATCCAACAAAAAATGAATGCAACCAGGGTGCTTCTGTGAAAAAATGTGGGAACTGTAGGTTATGTCAATTTATTGGTGTTGGTGAATTCCTTCACATTAATGGTCAACAATTCAGAATAAAGGGAAATATAATTGTAATAGTAATGGTATTGTCTATGAGCCTCTCTGTCAAAACTGGCTTGCATTTTATATTGGGAAAAGTTAGAGATACAATTTGTGAACATCAGCATGAGATTGGTAGAGGTAAAATGACAAATGCATTATATAAACATATTTTGAATCATACAGGACATAATTTTAAATGTGTAGTTATTGAACAAGTGGTATGTAATCTGAATGGTGGTCCATGGTCCTTATTGTTGGAGAAATGTGAATTATGCTGGATCTTACATTTCAATGCAGTAAGGGAACCTGGACTAAATGAGTTAGCAACCATTGGGTGCATGTTAAAGTTAAAAGTTCAAACTAGATAATGTATTTATTATTTTGATATAGGACCTGGTGGGTTTTATTTTGAGAAGTTTTATGTATGCTTATATTTATTTGATTCATAAGCATGCACATATATTTGTATGTATATGTTTAAATATTATTTCATTGTGGATTGATTAATTGGTTAATTGAAATCTCCTAAGATGGTGATATATGATTGGGTTTGTCACTATTTAAAGGAAGATGATTCTTTTGGCATTTTATCTGAATTGGTATCATATTGTTTTGAGATGAAAGCATTTATCATTTGATTTATTTTGTGTTCCAGTAATTTGTTTTTGGTTTTATTAACTGTGGTGGTTTTTTACTTGATCCAGCCATTGGTATTTTACAAGTTTGGTTCATATGTTTTTAATTGTTTATTTGGTTTATTTGGTTAGAGTATGTCTTCAGCTGTCACCACTGGTTTGCAAACCCTCTTCCAGGATGTGGACCTAAATGACTTGGCTGCATCAGATGGGAATCTTACTTTATTAGTTTGCCAATTATCCCACATGTTGTAAAATTTTACTTCTGGTGCACTTTGAGGTAGTGTGGAAGCTTCAAATAACACTATTTCTTCTATTCCATTGGTTCAATGAACTCCTATGGCTACAGCCCCCACTATGATTACATCGAGACATGAGCATGGCAATTTGACTACTGGGTCAAGTACTAATGCTATTAACTTGAATACCCCAGTTCTTCATGAATGCTTGGCCAGAATATCAATCTCCAGATGTATTGTAATACTAATTTAGGAGGGCATCTTTAAATGAGAACTTGGAAATCTTCCACTATAAATTACTTAAGGTACGTAAGTTGGAAGTTGATCATGCGTAACTTATGGAATGTATTAAGACTAAAAAAGTTCCTAAGGGTCTTAGGACCTGGAGATTTCCTTATAGATTAGTTAAGAACTTGCCCCTACATAGGGAACTATTGGACTTATTTGATAAACGGGGTATATGTATATGGATTTACTCGTTAAATATAATTTGAAGTTTATTGATAAGTTGACTAACGAGGTCACTATGTTGGACAATATAATTACCACTGATTTATTTTTTGAACAACATAAAAGAGAATATAGGAATATTTTCTCTAATATTGACCATCAAATTAATAAAATAAGAGCAAGAAAAGTTAAAAAGTTAGAGACAGATATCTGTATTTATACAGAGACTAAAGCATATTCTCACCCACCTCCCTCTCAAGAATGGGGCCAGAAATATAACTCCAGTAGATAATTTGATAACAATAATAACAATAATTCTAATAATGAATTAGAAATTCTGGAAGAAAGGGTCTATTACAATGATATGTCCCCCCTTTAGAGATGCAACCTCTTCACTGATCTGAAAGAATCTGGGTGAGGAATCAAAATCAGAATTACCAATGGGAAGATTGGAACAGGTCCAGACCTTCCTATCAGTCATACACTGAGAGAACACTGAATCAACAAGAAAATGGTGTGGAATCATCGTTAGAAGAAATGTTATCAAATGAATCTGCAATTACAGCTTGTTTCTATAAAATTATTAGTAATACATTGGGGGACTTTAAAATCTACAATTTTAGTTCACAGGCATTTGACTTTTGGACAGCAGATTTATTCTCCAAAGGACTTACATATATTTTCTCTATAAAAGCAGACATAGCAAATACCATTATGGACTTTAAGCTTTTTTTGAGGAAACTGAACCTAACTATTTTATTTAAATAAAAAAATGAGTCACTCCACCCCAAATTATATACAATAAGTACCTGTAACTCACTCTTACATCCAGTGCTGACATTATTTGATAAGGTGTGTGAAATGGATTTTATACATTTACTATGCAGCCCTAATACTTTGTTTTATAACTTGGCAAATGATGAACATGATTTATTAAATTATGTCAGAACATTGGATGTTAGATTTATAAAACCAGATACAGGGGGTGAGCTCATTATGACGGACAGACAAGATTATATTAATAGGATTTAATCATTATTATTTGATGATGGGTACAATCAAATTTCAAGAAATTAATTGAATATTGATTATAATAAAATTAGGATGCAACTGAGTGAAATGTTACTTGAACAAAGAATTTCATTGGAAGAATACAAATTTTTATCTTTACTGAATCCTACTATTTCCACTATTTTTGGTTTGCCGAAACTTCACAAGGATTTACTTAATCCTCCATGCATCCTGTAACGGATGCTCGTAACTCTATTACTACCCCCTTTGCTAAGTTGTTGGATTTTCAGTTGCAAAATTATGTTTTTAGTGAATCACATATTTGTATTGATTCTTGAGATTTTTTAAAATTAATTTATTGGACTTTAAGAATGAATATACTTTTCTTACCATAGATGTAAGAGATTTTTACTCAACAAATTCCACATGACATTGGTATTACCTGGTTCAGTGCATATCTTTTTAATAAGGGAGTACCTCAAGATAGGATTAACCTGTATGAAGAATTCTTAGAAATCATACTGAAGAATATATATTTTTTAGAATCAGTACTATTACAGATTAAGGGAATTGTCATGGGCACTGCATGTGGATCCCTTTTTCTGAATATTGTTATGCTGGTATGGGAAAAAAGTTTTTATTTAAAACTGAAAGGTTTAAAGCTTGTGTTATGTAGAGCAGATACCTTGATGGTATATTTATTGTTTGGAATAAGAGAAGGGATGGTATTACTGAATTTATTGATTATCTTAATAAAACTACTGAATGTTTGAACTTTTCGTTTGAGGTGGGCTTAGATTGGATAAACTACTTAGATGTTACCATACGGAAAGATATAATTAATAGTAAATTTGTTTCAAAAATATATAGGAAACCATATACTCCAATTGTTGTTTACATTATTCTAATTCCCATCCTATTTCAAGAAGAAATCAGTAAAAAAGGTCAGTTTGTCAGGGCAGCATGTATGACAGCATGATTTGAAGATTTTTTTTTAAGTGAATGTGACACTATGAGAGCTATGTTTTTAAAGAAGGATTACCCCATAGGGTTATTTGAGAATCTGATGAATGAGGTTAAGGATGAACAGTTATTTTTTGCCTATTCTAAGTTCTATTAACAAAGAGATAATTACTCAAGTTGACCAAGAAACAAATAATGGTAGTAGGGATTTGAATTTTATAATATCTTTTGTAACAAATTTTAGTTTAAATAGTAATTTGGTAAAATATTTTTTTTTTAAATTGGATTATTTTAAATAAGGATGGAGTGTTAAAAGAAAAGGTTGGTAAGAAAACTATTATTACTTACAAGAGAGGATATCATTTGAAAATTTTATTAGAACATAACAACAAAAGATGAGTGCAACTGGGGTCCATCCATGAAAAAATGTGGGAACTGTACTTTATGTAAATGTATTGATGTTGGTAAATTATTTGACATTAATGATCAACAATTCAGAGTAAAGGGAAAATATAATTGTAATAGTAATGTCATTGTCTATGGGTGTCTCAGTCAAAAATGTCCTGCTTTTTACACTGGGAAATCAGAGAGAAAACTTAGAGATATAATTTATGAACATCAGTATGAGACTGGTAGAGGTAAATTGACAAATGCATTACATAAACATATTTTGAATCATACAGGACATCATTTTTAATTCATAGTTATTGAACAAGTGGTATGTAATCTGAGTGGTGGGCCATGGTCCTAATTGTTAGAGAAATGTGAATTATATTGAATCTTACTTTTCAATGCAGTAGGGGGACAGGACTAAATGTGTTAGCAACCACTGCATGCCTGTTGAAATTAAAAGCTCAAACTAAATGATGTACTTATTATTTTGATATAGGACCTGGTGGGTTTTATTTTGAGAAGTTTTATATATTTATTTGCTTCATAACCATACACATATTTTCTGTGTGTGTATAAATACTATTTCATTGTGGATTGAATGGTTAATTGGAGCCTCTTAAGATGGTGATTTATGCTTGAGTTTGTCACTATTTAAAGGAAGATGGTTATTTCAGAATGTTATCTGAAGAACTCTCCAATTGTTTTGAGACAAAAACTCTTATTTGATTTATTTTGCATTTCAATAAACATTTTGGGGTTTTATTAACTGTTGTGGTTTTTGACTTGGTCCAGCTTTTGTTTGTTATTTTACAAGTTTGGTTCATGTGTTTTTAATCTACCATAGTTTAAGCAATCAATATAAAACAATTTAGGAACAGCAGTTACAGCTTTACCATTCACTAAGGGGGTCAGGAACAGTATCCAGAGCTCTTGGTCAGCATTATGTTGTTGACATACTCTTTCAACTATATGAATAAAACTATCAAAGTCATCACCCTCTGGGGATTTTGGAAAAAAAGTTACTGACCTTTATTGCTTCTGAGATACAATTATTCCCTAATTCATTACCTCCATGACCATGACAAAGAGTCAGCATATCCGATGTAGTTACCATCTGTTCTCCTTTTATGTCCATACCTTCCCTGTTCTTCTCTCAAATCTCAGTTTTACATTCAAATGTTGGCTAGTTAAACATGCATGCTTCTCCTTTCGTGTGGAATCATCGTTAGAAGAAACGTTATCAAATGAATCTGCAATTACAGCTTGTTTCTATAAAATTATTAGTAATACATTGGGGGACTTTAAAATCTACAATTTTAGTTCACAGGCATTTGACTTTTGGACAGCAGATTTATTCTCCAAAGGACTTACATATATATTTCTCTATAAAAGCAGACATAGCAAATACCATTATGGACTTTAAGCTTTTTTTGAGGAAACTGAACCTAACTATTTTATTTAAATAAAAAGATGAGTCACTCCACCCCAAATTATATACAGTAAGTACCTGTAACTCTACCTTACATACAGTGCTGACATTATTTGATAAGGTATGTGAAATGGATTTTATACATTTACTATGCAGCCCTAATACTTTGTTTTATAACTTGGCAAATGATGAACATGATTTATTAAATTATGCCAGAACATTGGATGTTAGCTTTATAAAACCAGATACAGGGGGTGAGCTCATTATGATGGACAGACAAGATTATATTAATAGGATTTAATCATTATTATTTGATGATGGGTACAATCAAATTTCAAGAAATTAATTGAATATTGATTATAATAAAATTAGGATGCAACTGAGTGAAATGTTACTTGAACAAAGAATTTCATTGGAAGAATACAAATTTTTATCTTTACTGAATCCTACTATTTCCACTATTTTTGGTTTGCCGAAACTTCACAAGGATTTAGTTAATCCTTCCATGCATCCTGTAACGGATGCTCGTAACTCTATTCCTACCCCCTTTGCTAAGATGTTGGATTTTCAGTTGCAAAATTATGTTTTTAGTGAATCACATATTTGTATAGATTCTTGAGATTTTTTTAAATTAATTTATTGGACTTTAAGAATGAATATATTTTTCTTACTATAGATGTTAGAGATTTTTACTCAACAAATTCCACATGACATTGGTATTACCTGGTTCAGTGCATATCTTTTTAATAAGCGAGTACCTCAAGATAGGATTAACCTGTATGAAGAATTCTTAGAAATCATACCGAAGAATATTTTTTTTTTTTAGAATCAGTACTATTACAGATTAAGGGAATTGTCATGGGCACTGCATGTGGATCCCTTTTTCCGAATATTGTTATGCTGGTATGGGAAAAAAGTTTTTATTTAAAACTGAAAGGTTTAAAGCTTGTGTTATGTAGATCAGATACCTTGATGGTATATTTATTGTTTGGAATAAGAGTAGGGATAGTATTATTGAATTTATTGATTATCTTAATAAAACTACTGAGTGTTTGAACTTTTCGTTTGAGGTGGGCTTAGATTGGATAAACTACTTATATGTTACCATACAGAAAGATATAATTAATAGTAGATTTGTTTCAAAAATATATAGTAAACCATATACTCCAATTGTTTTTTACATTATTCTAGTTCCCATCCTATTTCAAGAAGAAATCAGTAAAAAAGGTCAGTTTGTCAGGGCAGCATGTATGACATCATGATTTGAAGATTTTTTTAAGTGAATGTGACACTATGAGAGCTATGTTTTTAAAGAAGTATTACCCCATAGGGTTATTTGAGAATCTGATGAATGAGGTTAAGGATGAACAGTTATTTTGTGCCTATTCTAAGTTCTATTAACAAAGAGATAATTACTCAAGTTGACCAAGAATCAAATAATGGTAGTAGGGATTTGAATTTTAGAATATCTTTTGTAACAAATTTAAGTTTAAATAGTAATTTAGTAAAATATTTTTTTAAAAATTGGATTATTTTAAATAAGGATGGAGTGTTAAAAGAAAAGGTTGGTAAGAAAACTATTATTACTTACAAGAGAGGATATCATTTGAAAATTTTATTAGAACATAACAACAAAAGATGAGTGCAACTGGGGTCCATCCATGAAAAAATGTGGGAACTGTACTTTATGTAAATGTATTGATGTTGGTAAATTCTTTGACATTAATGATCAACAATTCAGAATAAAGGGAAAATATAATTGTAATAGTAATGTCATTGTCTATGGGTGTCTCAGTCAAAAACGTCCTGCTTTTTACACTGGAAAATCAGAGAGAAAACTTAGATATATAATTTATGAACATCAGTATGAGATTGGTAGAGGTAAATTGACAAATTCATTACATAAACATATTTTGAATCATACAGGACATCATTTTTAATTCATAGTTATTGAACAAGTGGTATGTAATCTGAGTGGTGGGCCATGGTCCTAATTGTTAGAGTAATGTGAATTATATTGAATCTTACTTTTCAATGCAGTAGGGGGACAGGACTAAATGTGTTAGCAACCACTGCATGCCTGTTGAAATTAAAATCTCAAACTAAATGATGTACTTATTATTTTGATATAGGACCTAGTGGGTTTTATTTTGAGAAGTTTTATATATTTATTTGCTTCATAACCATACACATATTTTCTGTGTGTGTATAAATATTATTTCATTGTGGATTGAATGGTTAATTGGAGCCTCTTAAGATGGTGATATATGCTTGAGATTGTCACTATTTAAAGGAAGATGGTTATTTCAGAATTTTATCTGAAGAACTCTCCTATTGTTTTGAGACAAAAACTCTTATTTGATTTATTTTGCATTTCAATAAACATTTTGGGGTTTTATTAACTGGAGTGGTTTTTGACTTGGTCCAGCTTTTGTTTGTTATTTTACAAGTTTGGTTCATGCGTTTTTAACCTACCATAGTTTAAGCAATCAATATAAAACAATTTAGGAACAGCAGTTACAGCTTTACCATTCACTAAGGGGGTCAGGAACAGTATCCAGAGCTCTTGGTCAGCATTATGCTGTTGACATACTCTTTCAACTATATGAATAAAACTATCAAAGTCATCACCCTCTGGAGATTTTGGAAAAAAGTTACTGACCTTTATTGCTTCTGAGATACAATTATTTCCTAATTCATTACCTCCATGACCATGACAAAGAGTCAGCATCTCCCTCTCATGTTGCCGCTGCTTCTCTTTTTAATCAGCCACCAATCACCACAGTTTCCCATGTTCTTCAATCTCCAAATGCTGCAGCCTCTCATTTTCTTTGATCTCCAAATGTGTTGCCTCCAGTTCATGCTGACATTGCTTCTCCTTTTCTTCAGCCACTAAATGTTGCTGTTTCTCTTCAGTCTCCAAACATTTGGCCTCCAGTTCAAGTCTCTTTATCTCCAGGTGGATTTTTAAGTCTTCTGAGGAAATGGTGAACTGTTTGGTTTCTGAAGACTGTACATCTCCGTCACCAGATTGGTTGTCCTCTTGGCCACTGGTCCACACTGTACCTGTAATTAAGGCTGAAATCATTTCCAGTTTAGTCTGGTTAGCATGCACCAGTCCTTTGGCTACATACACTTTGGTCAACTGGTTCTTGTCAGCTTACCATAATCCTCTGCTGACATCTTTGCCTGCTTTCCCTGACTAAAAAAACTAACAAAAATAAATAAAACTGTTGTGAAAATGAAACTCTGAATGTTTACCTTATGGATGCTGAGAGTATACACACCTTCAGTGACAACTGCCTACAGGCTACTGAAGTTCAATTAATATCCCACTGCTCTGCCACCAATATGTGATGGCCTCTCTACCCCAGGCCAGTAATCAAGGAACCTTAATCCTCACCGCTGACACTGGTGAGAGATGATCACTAAAAACAGGAATGAATTTATACAGTATTTTCAAATGCAGCTCTCTACATCAAGCACAATTTCCCCCAAAAGCATGCAGGGAACATGCTCCGGACATGGGACTGGACTGTCTGTCTCTCTAGATCCCAAACAAGACTCACTTTGGAGCACTGTGTCCTAATTCCAAGTAGGTAACGCACCCACACCTGAGTGTTTGATTTTGCACACACACACACACACACACACACACACACACACACACACACACACACACACACACACACACACACACACACACACACACACACACAGACCACTGTGCCTGTGGAATGTCAACCTTTAAACAGACACAAGTGAGCAGGTGATGTAGTGTACACTGGTTGCAATGCATGACTTGGACAGTCCATATTTTCCCTGGCTACAATGTTTGCCTATCAAATTGCAACCAGCCACATATGGCCATACTGGAAACTGTACACACATAGCAGGGATATTAACAGGTACCCTCTACTAGGACACTAGATACAATAACAGTATCAAGCAGTATCACTCTGCAGGCCACACATGCTGTCTAACACAAGGCCACTTTGTGTACTCCACAACTACTGTTCCTGCATCCACATATACAACAGACATAACCTGTGGCACATGTAATAAGTACTGTGAGCTATAGTGTAATACTAGATAGGTAGGGATTCTAATCTCACATCAGCTGTGTGCTTGCGTGTGTGTGTGTGTGTGTGTGTGTGTGTGTGTGTGTGTGTGTGTGTGTGTGTGTGTGTGTGTGTGTGTGTGTGTGTGTGTGTGTGTGTGTGTGTACATATTTCTCCATGCAGCACTACAGACATGCCCATCTGGCCTGTCTGTGCAATGGTTATGCATTTTATGGGCATGTGACAAGCTGCTGGTCTCAACACTGGCCTCTTATACAAGGCCTGCTGATGTCATCCACCTTAAGAGTGCTGGTTGACAATCAATCAGATTAACTCTGTGGTGCATGTGGTAAGTACTGCATGGCATGCTATAGTGTGTATTACTAGATAGGTAGGGGATCTAATCTCACAGCATCCAGCTGTGTGTGTGTGTGTGTGTGTGTGTGTGTGTGTGTGTGTGTGTGTGTGTGTGTGTGTCATACTGCACTACACAAGTACATGTAAAGTAATATAGTCACCCTGTGCATCAGACACATATTTGCAGGTCCCTGCATTCAAGGCACGGATAACAGGGCTGTGGCACAGGTATCAATATATGCATTGGGTGTGGTGTGTGGGTGACAGAGGCCTAGGATGTGCCAAAAAATTGACAGCATGCATATGAGTCAGGAAAGGGTGCTGTTAGATAGGTCATGGAGAGGCGCTGTATGTGTCTGTTGGTGACCTGCATGTGACAGTGGTGTTTGAGTGTTTGTGTGTACACAGTCAGGCCAGTGCTAGCCTTACACATGTGTATGGTGGACAGCTGTGGACAGTACATTGTAGCTTGGATAGTTCTCCATCTCCAGCATGAACACAGGAACTGGCTGTACCAGGAGTAGCACTGGCACCGGCATGCCCAAGGTCAGATGCAGTGCTAGAAGCTGACAGTTACTGCTGTCTACTGGGCCCATGTCCCCCATGGGACCACCCAGAACCATGTGCCCATGGCCTGCCATGGCATGGTGTGGACAGCACACTTCCCTCTGTAACACTAGAGGCATTGCCAGCACAGGAACATGAGTGTGCATGGCCACATGGAGTTTCCGCAGATGGTGGAGTTTCCGCAGATGGTGCTGCTGACCTACTTCCACATGTATGTCTGAAGGCCAACTCCAACCAGATGTTCCAGCACTGACAATGTGCGGTCACAAACAGACACTGTCTCAGCTCACCATCTGTCCACTCATCATTGAACCAATCCAGGGTGTCACCAATGCGGTGGAACATACAAACATTCTACTCTGGCTATGTGCATTGTTTCTCTGCCTGCAGGTCTTTGTCTTGCAAAACTGGGGGGATTAAGATTGCAAGACACAGTCAATACTTGCTGTCTTCACAATAATGTAATTGAAGTACGATACAACACTGGATTCGAACCCAGGACTGTGTGTGGCAAAACATACTGCATGCAAGGAACTTAACAAACTGAGCTACTGAGAGACTGCAAAAGTATGTGTATTGCAGGATATATGTGCACAGGCTGTGAGAGACATTTCTACATCCATGAGTATGTGCATGGCTTTATATGGTTGTATTTCTGCACCAGGGTCCCAGCTGTATCTGCACTTTGCCATTGCTGCCTTAGCAGGTGTCTTTCAACAAGTTGCTGATAAAAGAGCACATATACCTGCTATCACAGGCCTCTATCTATCTACCTATCTATCTATCTATCTATCTATCTATCTATCTATCTATCTATTGATCCATTAGTATGTCTTTGGCTGTCCATTAGTGTATTGTTGCACCAGTGTCCAAGTTTCACTCCTATTTTTCTCATTCCTTTTTTATTTCAGTAACATGCTTAATGATAGTAGGTAGCAGCTAGTATGTATTGCTGGAAACAACTTTTTAACATCAGACCTGTGTAGTATAGTGGGTTAATGCTCTGTGCTATAGTTGCGAAAGGCCTGGGTACAAGACTTGGCAGAGGTGTTTATTCTGTATGCATGAGTACCAATGAAATCAACCCCTCTAGGCTTTAAAGCTCATTTAAGCTGCGTTAAGTGGCGTGGTGTACTGATCCATGCTAAAACACTACAAGGAAAGAAAAAGGAGGTGATATGAAAGTGCTGAAATAGGGGTGAACAAGGGGAAAAACAACATGAAAGGCAGGTAGAGATGTGCAGGACAGGTGTAGGAAAGAACTGGAGCTATCCATTTCTTATACAGTAACAGCTGTGTATTTTGACAGATTTTGTACATGAATTTGGACTCTCAAAGCCCAGAGAGAGGGGTCAGGGCAACATAAATGTGTTGTCAACCCAATTGGACCAAATTAGTTGTGTCCAATAGACACTTGTGTGATACGGAGAGCTATGTATGGGGCAATATTTTTTTTTTGTGAGACAGGTGCCCATTTTTTTAAGGGGGGAGTGGAATGTTGGGGAAGGCACATATGTATGTGTGGGGAGTTAAGTTGGATAGGAGAGGATGCAATAGCAGACAGACAAGACAGACAAGACAGCAGATAGGAGTTGTGTGTGACACATGAGGGGCTAAACACCTTGAATGGGGGGGTGTTATGGAATCCGAGATTCATGTGCCTTCAGACAGCAGCAGCGTGACTGACATCCCCATCCCTGGGCAGTCAACATGGTTCTTTCACTGCCCTGAAGGCAGCTGTGCTGGAGGCTGGGTGCCAGGGCCAACCTGCCCCACCAGGTTGGCCAGTGTGCCCTCAATTTGGGACAGGCGATGTTCATAGGCACTATGAATGATCCTGCACACCATGACTGGCAGTTACTGTTGGGAGACTACATCTCCTCTTACACCACTCCCAGGGGGAGGCCAGGTCCCATCCTCTGAGGTGGTTCCACCCAATGCTGCAGGTGGTGCAGGGGTAGCAGAGGGGGCACCACCACCCTGAGTCCAGATGTGCCAGGACCCAGTGCCATGGCAAGTTGAAGCAAGGTAGATGGATCACTGGGAACCAGCCTACCTTGACGTGCAGTGGTGATACAGGTATAGCAATAAGTATAAGTTTATTATGAAAAAAACATATTGTTAGTAATAACAGCATGCCAGAACAGTGGAAATAACCCAGGTACATATCAATGCATATTATGTGAAACACAACAATGCATAACAGAACAGTCATTATATTAACAGCATGTCAGTAACAGTTATGGCATAAGGCCAACAAATAGGTAATTCAATAAGATATGTTAATATGCAACCATTATAATACATAACAATAATAAAACACATGCCCCAAAATAAAGTTTAATGTAACAACATATGTTAATAGTAAACCATAAACAATACATTGAAACACAAAATCCTTTATAAAGCAGCATTCTGAACACCTTCAGGAATGCATGGATCTGTCTAATCCCAAATAAAAACCAAGACCCACAATCAGCCAGACATCCTGTCTGGTGGACCAGACACAAACACAACTTTCGAGAATGAGGGAGAGGCTACTACTATGCAGAAACCAAAAAATCCAAAAGGAAGGCATCTACCTGATCAGTATTAACAAAAACACTCATAAAATCGCGTAAAGGCCAGCTTGAGAGAAAATTGCACAGGACACTAAGATAATCCTGAAGGCTTTCTTTGTTTATGTTTTGAACCTGGGTGGGAATTCCCACCCAGAACATATGCTCAGACAAGTAACAAAACCGAACCGAAATACACCTGCTGCACACATCTGCCAACATCCTATCTGACAGGTTCAGTGCAAACTCCCAAAATTCCAAAGGGGCTAATAGCAGAGTCAGCAGGTGCTGCCCAGGACATCTCAGATGCTCCAGTCTCCCTCCAAAGCAAAAAGCAAGCTTTAGCATCAATGGGCCCAGGCGTCTGTCCCGGGCCAAGAATCAAGAACTCAGAAACCAAGAACCTACAAAGAATCACACAAATTTTACTACAGGATATGCCCCCAAAGGATGGTACAGCAACAGGGGTGCCAGTGGTCCTCCACAAAGGGATAACGGAAGCGGATCCTGAACCCATCGCCCCAGCTTGCTCCTTGCTCCATCTGCAAAGCTATACCTTAATTCTGTGGACCTTAAAAATAATAAAGACCCCAGGGACAGCCTACAGACACTCTGGCTTTGTTAAGGGGCTTTGTTGCCAGCAGATCCCTCCTCTACAGACTGGTCACTTAGGCACAAAACAGAGGCCAAGGCACACACAAGGGGAAGGGACCAGCCTTAGATGGGATACATAGCAAAAGCCTTGATACAGCCCCACATACAGCATTAATATAAGCTGCCCAACCCGGTAAATCCAATATGTCCACTGAATGGGTTACATGGTTAGAAGAGTCAGTCACATGGACTCCAAACCAGTTACAAGTGGTTCCCATGTCAGACTCCAACATGTGGCTCTTGGCTGACCACAAAGGCTGAGGCACAAGCTCTCATATTTAGAATAGGGCTGACCAAGTTAGAAGTATGATGGAGGTCAACTGACCAATGACCAAGTTGTAGATGACTGCAACACCATCACCATAATGAACTCTGAAGCAGACAATAGCATCCCAAGCAAGGGCCTCAATAGTCAAGACAACAAAACAAAGAGCCATCAAGTCAAGCTAAGTGCCCAAAGTGTATAATCATCCTTGGCAAATAACCACAAATCATTTTGACAACACAATCCATTAATTTGGAGAAGTAATTGGGGTATTAAGGACCCTAGTTGATTTTTTATCCCTCCAGCTGACAACCACGTGGGATAAGTGGTCTAGAAAATCATTGCCATCGCCCCTAATTAAGGTCAAGGGATCTTTTCTATACTCACCTATACCATCGTTAATCTTGTCATCCCTCATCCTGGAGGTTGCCTCCTACCCAATGCCCAATTTGGGAAAGACAGCTAAGTACACAAACAGCAACTGGAAAGACCCCAAAGTACCTCACCAAGAGCCTCCAGGGGCTCAAGCTACAGCCATGGTCAGCCTGGTTAAAGAAATCACCCATGTCCAATGGTGATGCTGCGCTTCTCAAAGCCCGATCAATGCCTGGCCATGGCATACCGGACAAAATGGGGATCTGACATCAATCTTGAAAATCCATGACCATCCCAGCCGATGATTGGCGCTCAGAGAAGTTCTCACAGATCTAAAAATAGGAGAGGACATGCTGGCTGGACAGACTCTCTTCAAGAGGACCTGATGAGTGGATGGGGAGATCGTCAGGTTAGGCGGGGAGTCCTCTGTGTAGACTCTAGAGTCAGGGACGGTAGATATGATGGTTGAAAATCATGGGTTTCACATTATGTTAATGCTTCTGCACTTCAGAACACCTGGCTGGGTTTATAGTAATACAACAGATAGGCATGCTAAAAAATGCCCTATGGCAGTATGAAAAACAATAATAAATAAATGAAGAGAATGGGTGGGGAGAGAGAGAGAGAAAAACAGTCCATTAGTACCATTTTAGACTATATACTTGACAACAGTACTACTAGCTACTCTATAGGTCTGTCATTTCTTTATGTGTACAAGTTCCCTATAGCTGCTGTAGCATGTACATACCTCTCAAGCTACATCTGCATGGGACAGTAGGGCCAAGCAGTAACAATTGAGAGTATCCATCTACACAGAACACTTGCACATCAGGTGGATCTATATAACTACCAAGGTGTACTGTGGGCTGATGTAGTGATACTTTGCTATTTAGGTAATCATGTCGATGATAAACCTGTGACAGAAGGATTACGTGCCACTAATTACATTACATGGCAGTGTGACACTTGAGAGACATGTATGTGTACAGTACAGAAACTAAACAACTATCATGCCTTGCTTGGTCGGCATGGGAATATAACCCAATACCAGTGACTGCAGAAGACATCTGTATGGCATGTATGAACTGGCTGCAAACTTTTTAACAGACACTCCAGGTATACAGCCATACCAAGAATACACGTTATTAATTTCATTTTATTTTATTATTCTAATATTTATTTCCTTTATTTTATGCTGTATTTTCGTATTCTTGTTAATGAGTCTAACAGTCTGTGACATCTAAACACACAATTATTTAATCATAATATTGGCTACCTCACTCATTTACCTGTAGTTCCTGTGAAGAGAGAATCTGTAAACATTATGTGACTGATATTGTAATATTTAGTGCTCCATACCACTGGATTCAAACCTTGTTCTGTGTGTGGCAAAATGTACTACCTAGAGGGTATTTAACAAACTGAGCTACTGAGTGACTGCTGATTACTGACTGACTGATATTTTTCTAGAGCTCGCCTGGAATCAATATATAACCTGGTAGTAGTACTACAGTTTTATACTAGACTGCCGTGACAGTAGAACACACATGCATGAACTACAAGCATGACAGAGATAGTCGGTAATCTATACATTACTATATAGACTGTAGTTGTACACAATATATTGTTAGTGAGTTGAAATATCTGTGGAGTCAACAAACAATATCAGATCATGGAGTGGGCTACCTCACCCATATAACTTGCTTACCTGCTGTTTGTGGATGACAGAGCATTATGTGAACAATACTGGCCTAGAATCAGCCTTGACCGGTACTATATGTGTTAAACAATGCATTTGGCAGCCATTATATTTTCAGTCTACAGGTATCACACTGTTATACTTGACTGCAGCACCATACCTCACAGCCTGAATGCATATATCTCAACTGCAATGGTTAAAATAAGACAATCCTGAAGTACACAATTTACCTTAGTGTTATTGGTATTGGTTCATGTGTTATTGCAGAAAAGTTGTCATCATTCATTCTTTGCAAAACAGCCCTGAATCCACAATTATTGCACAACAGACTTTATTGGATATACCTTCATGCAGGTACTGCTGTTGTTTTGTATTTTTGTTACACAACAGTTGTCATATTTCATTTCTTGCAAAACAGCTCTAATTCCACACTTACTGCACAACAGACTTTATTGGATAAACCTTCATGCAGTTACTGCTATAGTTTTGAGTTTTTATGGCACAACAGTTGTCATTATGCAGGTGTTGCAATACAACTCTAATTCCACATTTATTGCATTACAAACTTTATTGTATATACTTTATTACAGTTAATGCTTTGCTCTTTATTGCTTATTACACTACAATTGGCAGTATTCACTTATTCCAGTACAGCTCTAAGTCCACATTCATTGCAATACAATTTTTACTGTATATATCTAATCACACTTAATGCTTTTTTTTGTTGCTTATTTTATTATAGATTGCAAAATACATCTATACACCACACTCAAGGTACAACCTGGCCAAGCACCCAGCGTTCACCTTAATATTGCAAGCTCTCTCCTCTGCAGCTGTTGGGAGAGAAGCACACCATTATGCATACCAGTTTAGCAGACATTCAGTTTAAATATTGGCCAAATGGAGGTAAAATTACTTACAGACCTGTGGGGCATTCCCTGCCCGAGCTTCTTGGACCCAGTGTCCAAGAGATCTCCCTTTTGATGCTTCAGGTCATCATGGTGGTTATGAACCTGTTCACCTGTGCGAGGATACCAGTCACACTGGTGAATTCACATGCCAACCAGTTCCAGGCCTCTGCCTTGTACTCTGAGCCCTGGAATCCTCCCTGCAGCAGCCAGTCATCATGTTTTTTTACTACGACTTCAACCATGACTCTGGACTCCAGAACGCCCCAACATTGTGCCCAAAAGCCCTAACCCTCACCAGTGCCTGCCATAGTCCCTTCAAAGTCAGAACTGCAATGGTTTATGCTGTATTACTGCCTATTGGGCTTAATATAGCTTGTTTTCCTGCCCTTACACACCATTGGGCAACATTTTAAAAAGTGCTGTGTCACTTAACACTGTGCAAACCAGCTCAACTAAGCCAAGCATTGTGAAAACTCACAGAACCCCCATGCTTAGCAGTGCTTAGCAGTGTACAAACCAGCCAAGCAGAGCCGAGCAGTGCATAAACACTTTCAGCCATTACTGTGTTTATGCAGTGCTTAGCAGGTCTTAGCATGCCTTAGCAGAGCCTAATGGAGTGCAGTGGGCTAGAATTTAAAAATAATTGGCATAATTTGTTTTTCAAAATGGCTTATTTTCCCTTACATGTATTCAAACCCTGCACATACTGCTCTTAAGGCTGTAACTCTACTCATTTAGCTACGTGAAAATGTGGAAGTCTGCTATACCTTTCCATATACCTCTGAGCTACGTATAAGCACTAGTGAGCACCAGGCCACGCCACTCACACCAGCTCATCTATGATTAAACTTGACATTTAAATAAATAATTAAATGCATTCAGTTTCTGTTTTTAGATGTCTGGCAGGTGTCTCAGCACTGCTTAGCATTGCTGTGCTCTGCACCACCAAACATGCTTTTTAAAATAAAAAAAATACATTGATATGCTACAATTGGACAGTGCAGGGAGTGTATTACCCATCTGCAGACATAGTTAACACTACACTCTCCACACTGATCCAATAACTGTGTTCCAAGGCTCTCCCTTGGTAACATGCCATGATTAATATGCATGGCGTGTTGCTGAGGGGGAACCGTGCACACAGACACGGTAACAGTCTGTGTAGGCTCTACACTATGCCTACATGGATTTTATTAAATCTTGGGGTATATATTTTGGAGACTCATTCCACCATCTTTTTTATTGTATATCACCCTAATTTCACTGGATTGAATCTTGAGCCACAAATAAAATAAAAAAAAATATATATATATATATATATATATATATATATATATATATATATATATATATATATATATATATATATATATTTCTAATACCTATTTTCCATTTTAGCTGAAAATGGATATACTCCCCATAAATATTTTAGTTCTCCACATATAGAAATATTTAACATACATTTTTTCCTTAAATGATAGATTAAAACCTCTCCACCAAAATAACATTTCATTTTATTTCTTCCAGCATTAAACAAAAACAAAAAGACCGAGACAAGGCCTGAAAGGAATGGAAACATGACCCCACTAATCAAACTCTGCATCACTATTATGAAAGTACTCCAGAATTGAAAGTAATAGTGCAAGAAAGTGTAAGAAAAAGGCTAATCAGTCTGTCTTTAAATTCTAAATTATTCTGGAAAGAAATAAATCATCTCTCTGGAATCATTACTGACTCCAAAGCATTTACCAGTCATTTACAACAAGTTGAAATTACTTCTCCCGGTGTCTATATGAACTATGTATTGACATCTGAAAAAGACATTACATCTACATTCCCAAAACTTGTACAAGATATAGATGTAAATTCTATTGAATTCTATCCACCAGCAGCATTTGTGGCCACTTTCTACTTTACAGCTATTACCAGTAAATAAACCAAAACCCTACTAATGAATCTTAACCATTCTGGAACAAAGTTCAACAAGTTACATCCTTGTTTTTTCTTAAATTGTCTGCTGGCAAAATAACTAGCCCCGGGATTCATGAAGCTCGGCGCAAGGCCTGCGCCGGCCGTGTGGTGTATATATGGTGTAGTAGTGCCATATGCATATTAATGAAAGTGTGCTGCCACCACATCCATGTGCATAGGAAACGTGCGCAAGTGCATGGGGCGTTTCTAAGTTGCACCCGGAGACGTGTCAATGTCGGCTGTCGATGAGCAACCTAAACTGCTGAATATTATAGTCTGCCTGCAATAGTAATCGCACATATCAGTGTCCGTGGATAATGAAATGTATGCAAAGCATGCAAGACAGTTTCTGGCCACACAAAATTGAGAATCAAACAGAAATGCATGCAACACAATATGAGTTTCCATCCTTGGAACAAATGATATTTAAAATCGTGTGTCCGTAATGTACTGCACTGTAAGTAGTTATACCCAGTGGAAGTGAAGCGCATCATGTCAGCGTGCCGCCAATACACACTTCCAGCCCCATGGGCAAGGTCACCAGCAGTCCCACATTGGTAGTGATAGTACACAGCTGAGCAGTTGTGGCCATATAACAATCGTAAAGAAACCTGACAGTCCATATTGTATACCAAAATCACACAAACATACGAATAATAAAATGTGCTATACACATGAACAGGAATGTAACCGGCACATACACATAGGATGGTATATGCGGAAGTGGAACATCCAAATGTAGAACCCATGCATGCATAATGCAATATGCAACATCCCCTGTATAGCACATAACCCGCACCCATGTCCGAATGTCCACCAAATCCAGCTACCAGCCTTGCGCAGCCGTACACCTACACATAGCAAGTATTACCCATATGTAGTAGGAAGTATCGCCCTAGGCAGTATCAGGATTGCAAATATGTATCCCATGTTTGTAAACATTCCATCACAGTTTCGTAAATCCAAATGCCTGCGCGTTCATGTTTTGGCAAAATGTGTGTACATCCCGGTGGGATAAGTAACCTGTTTAAACATCAGAGTTGTTTACACACCACAATGTCTAGTACTGTACACATCTGGACAAAAGTTGTATGTGTAGTCATGGTACTGTTCAGCTTCTAGACGGACATGCAAAACATACTACGCATGACGGAACACCTGTCCACCATGCAGATCTCCCCACATGAATTATCGACAGAATATATTCTACTCAATCACATAGCGACACCACACCTCTCAACCTATTACAGCAACAAAATCTGGACAAAGCCTAAAATGATGGGTGGACAAATAGGGACAGATGTAAATACTGCTCTCACAAATTTCGAAAGTTCACAGAATAATAGTATGTACATTAGCATGAAATGTTGTGAAGGATGTGGGGTAGTCCCCGAGTATTACAGAGGTCCATACATATTTACAGTAACAAACCTTCACATTTGTTTACTGTACTACTGCATACCTGTAGTTAATTCATGTCCAAAATAATAATCCTCGTATGAATGAATACAGGAAATAGTCAAATGTGAATGGGAACACCACTCACCGTGGATTATGTATTGTAACCACCCCACCCATATTATGTATTGCCAACATAATAAGCTGCTGACAGGTGCCCAAACACCTGTGTCTGTAAACACAGGTAAAATGTATAAAATGGACAAACTCTGTCCATGTGCTTTGTCTGACATTTGAACACAGTCAGGGCAGTTCCGTTCACCAGGCGGACAAGCCTAAACCCAGATCACCACATGAACACCCTGACAATGAAAGACTTGTATATGCCAAGACTATAAGCCTTGGAGTTCTGAATATCCCTGGATTGATTAAATATGCAGCTTGGGTCCAGAGCAGTAGGGAATAGGGAATGTGTAATGTGTAGTACCACGTATTTCCCAGCAGGAGAATGGATGCCTGTGTTGTAAGTGAAGCGGTGAGGCATATATTAATGTGGCTATGTACTATGGGTATGCCTATAAATGAGTCAGAACACCAATAGTATAGTGGTTATAGCATCCGGCCAATGTGAATGCAGTCCCGTTTCAACTACGACTACAGCACATATAATGTTAAAGTATAATGAATGCATCTGTGCTGTATAGACATTTAAATATGTAAAGGTGAACGTGTGTTTCGCATATGTCCGTTACACGGATTACAGATATTTTACTGGTACTGTCACAAGTAATAAAGCCCACGTAAGCACAAGGACTTAGTAAACATATGTAACCCACAATAAGGATATGCAAGTGCCCCTGCGCGTGTGTGATCCGCTCACAGCATAGCAAATGAATGCTGTTTTCTACACGTTATGTCTATATATGGATATATACATTTGTGTATAGATATATATCCACAGACTTAAACTAAATAAATATATGAAATAAAGAATGTACAGACATATATATATATATATATATATATATATATATATATATATATATATCGATACAAACACATACAACATTAATTGATATATACATAACAAACGTATAAACATATGTCCTTGTAGATATAACACATGTACATAAATAGGTTACATCATAGCTATTATGGATAGACATACAGACATGCAATAAAGGTAAATACACTGCTGCTTTCCAAACCATTGCCAGGAAAGTACCAGTGTGCCAGATCTGCAAGTTCTACTCTTTAAACATGGATATAGGTGTCCTTTGCAGGACCCCAAAAATTGTGAATCTATACAGGCACCGTCCTGTAATGATTGCTGCAAAGAAGTGTCATCCACAACTACAATATAGCTGTACATGCAACAGTAGCTTGTGCAAGTGTAATAACACATGGGTTGACAGAATGTATGACATATGTCCCGATACGCGGAGAGTGGATAGTGCTTAGAAGTGTCTTCATTCTTTATTATCGCTCACATTAAATATGTCTTATGACTACTGTGGAGGGGTGTCAGGTATGGGAATCATGGGCATGCAATAATGGGCCTAGGTGTCTATGTGTTGGTTGGCACAGATTTATTAGGGCCGCCCCTTGGGAGTGATTAATATTCCTATGTGGGTATAGCACACGCCTATATCTTCCAAAAATGAAGAACCCATCTACTGGATATTGTGTAAACCATTGGGGGAAGACGTAGGGACTTATATCAGTGTCGTGTAAGCGATTATCATGGACATACATGCGTACGACTAAGATGGTAACCATACCTCACAACCTTTCAGAATAAGACATTTGGACAAAGGCATTTTAAAATAAGTACAAATAGGGAATATTTTAAATATTCCTCTTACAAAGTTAGAACGTTGATAGAATACTGTATCATTCATTAGTATGAATGTTTTGAGGGTTATTAATTATAAACTACTAATGTCTGTCATTATTGTCTAACTCCACAGTCCCTAATGACTTGCCACTAAATTACCAGAAAGGCACAATATTATGAAAAAAAGGAACAAAATTATAAGTCTAAGTTCAGGCATTTACCCAAAATGTGTACAGTTGAGAGGTATGAAGGTAACCCTGTCCTAAATAAATGTACAGAACTAGTGAGATTAGGTGGACAGGTGTGAAGAAAGACGTGATGACAAATGACAAAACATGTATAAGTCAAAAGCATGTACCTCGATAAATGTGATGAATATTTATGCCCTGTGATAGTCAATGTGGAAGGTTAATAGAAACAAAATAAATGTGTCCCTCAGGGTGTTATGCAGTGTCCCCGATACAGTGTTCAGTCTTCCACACTCGCATGTGAGTTCTGCCACTGACGGAAAGTGCAAATACCGGTGAACACATAAGGTAGATGATAGCAGAATATGTTTTGATTAGCACCTGTTGGCTTTTGTGAGGAACACAACACACTGGGCGGGTGTGTCCTACAAAAGGAATGTAATGGCATCTTGCCTGTGATTTCTTCATATATTGTGTGTAGTGGTGTAATAAAATGATATATCTTGTATCAGAAATAGATACATGTTATAGGAAACAGTATTATCGACTATACTACTACAAGAAAAATCTGAAGGTATGAAAAGTGCTGAAGTAGTCAGTTTAGTATTGACTGCAGGTATGTGTTGACTTGCCAAATGTCACAGCTGTATATATAGTTCCTATAGGGCTGTCACCTCTACAAATGATGAACGTGGGAGCTGCTCTGTAGAAATGTCAGGCGTAGCAGGTCAAAACATACCGACAGCCATGCAAACTCCACAAATAGACATATTAGCACACAGCAAAGCTTAAGCCAGGATTCACGAAACCTTGGCAGGTGTGTACGAGTAGAGTAAGAGTAGAGCAAGGCAAGATGTCTGCCGAGCTATTCAGCAATATCCTGTAGGGGCATGTAAGACAGCCCATAAAACGAACGTTGCACGGACAATGTTAGGATATGCAGATTACTCCATTTGTAGGTGAAAGCTATGCAAATTATGTAAAATTTGCGATACATGAAACAGTAAGCTGTCCGTGTAAGAGTACAGTTATGTGCAGAAATGTACTTGGATGTTAACAGAGTAACGTTCTGCAAGTAGCTAAACGGAGCAATGTCAGCTGCAAATAAAGGATGAATTTAGTTGAAGAAGCATGCCAATGGCCAAATATAAGGCCAGTGGTATGTTTTTCCATTGGAAATTAATAAAACTCTAGTTGTCCTCCCCCGATCGCCGGTGTTTAAGTGTAGCGCAGTGGCGCGAATACGCGCTGCGCCTACAAAACAAGAAAAATATGTAAAATATACATACAAATTGTAATGTTAGTTAAAAGTTAGTTCACCATGCAGGTGAATGGCAAGCTGAAGACAACATGGCTACTGAGTAGTGGTTGCTATGTGTGGAAGCGCACTTTCAGAGATGTAACCAAGCATTAGTAGGCAATCCTATGCAATTGAGGCTGAGGAAAGTGAATCACAATTTGTCATGCCATATGGGCCAAGCCTCTACAATGTAAGAGTAGGTTAAGGGGACTATCAGTGTAGAAGATAGGTGACATCATGAGTGTGTATGTATAAAACACTGTAATCTTATTGGAGCAGTGTGTCACATGTTTGCTGTCAGTTACTCATCAGTGGAAGAGCCGTGTTATGATTTATCCTAGGTAAAGTCAGGAAACTGATGGTGTACGCCATGGATATCACTGAAGTTTCTTGCAAACCTGCTTACAGTGTGTTTGCGCCTGTGTGCGCCTGTAAGCCCGAGTAAGCATGTGTGCACGCGTGTCTGCCCGTGTGCGCGCGTTGAAGAACGAGTAAGCTAGTGTAAGATTGTTGAAGCCCGTGTAATGTTGTGTAAGCCAGTGTAAGTGTTTGTACACATGTGTAAACCTGTGTGCGCGCGTGAAAGTGGATGTGCACTTTACTGTGCTCCTATGAGCGGCACTGCTCACTGTGGAAACAAACAGTGAAAAGGAAGGTAAACAAATAGCAGTAAGTTAACCAAGGAGAACTACCACAGCTAGCAGGTGAAAACAATCAGAATGAGCATATTACACAGCCAGTACAGTAGGCCAGCACAGCACAGCACTTACAACTCTACAAACAGCATTCCACCATGTTTTTCTCAGACACACTGCAACACTGTAGTATACTAAGAGAAGTGAAAACTGAAAAAGCTTAACTGAGACAACATAATGTTAGGGGCTGCCATTGCTATTATACGTCAACATATGCAACATGCAGAGGGTTGTGCCAATGTGAATGCTGCTCAGCAACACACAGTGAGTAGACAGAGAAGAGTGTGCAGGCACAGGGTAACCTACCAGGGGCTACATGAGCTGGAGATAGTAGAGTGCTATAGAGTGGACAGAGACCTCCTGCAGAAGATTGTGGAGCTGTGCAGGCCATGTCTCACACACAGAACCAACAGAGGGAAACCCATCCCAGTGGAAACCAAGGTATGTGTTGCCCTAAGGATACAAGCAACAGGTACCTTCCAGAGATCAACTGGTGATATGATGTGGATTTCACAAACATCAGCATCCAGGGTACTGCACCAGTTCATGAATGCAATGTCAGCACATGTCAGTGATCATGTATTTATCCCCAATTCCCATGAGGTATTGGGCAGCAATATGTGTCTTTTCCACACAATAGTGGAATACCTTGAGTACTGGGTGCAATACACTGCACGCACATATGCCTCAAAGCACCAGCCAGTGAGTGTGGTAGGGCCTACATCAACCACAAGGTCTTCCCCTCCATGAAGTGGCAGTTTGTGTGTGATGGCCAGCCCATAATACTGAATGTGTGTGCTGGATGCCCTGGAAGCTGCAATGCTTCCTATATGTGGCATCTGATGCAGCTGTACAAAACATTTGGCAATGGGGACAACCCTCATGGTCACCTAGTGGGGGATGCTGGATGTGCAGTTCAACTGTGGCTGATGACACACATCAGAAATGCACACACACATGAACAGGAATGCCATAATGAGGCACACGCACAAACAGAAAATGTAATCTAGCATGTGTTTGTGTTGCTCAAGTCACAGTTCTGGTGCCTAGACACATCTGGTGGAGCATTAAAGCACTTGTCAACTACATGTACCAGAATTGTCTGTGGCCTAGGTCATCTGTGTCACACACACACACACACACACACACACACACACACACACACACACACACACACACACACATGACAGTTTATATACATAGTGTGAGTGACTGTTCATGTATGTGTTTTACTGCAGAACAGTTCAAACACAGCAAAGTCTGTCAATAATGGACATTCATCATAGTTGTACAACCACCTTGGTGGATATGCATGCAGACCTCTCATTGCTTATGTGATGCAGTGCTGTACTTCAAAATACCATTGTAAATGCAAATATCAAATGACAAATGACAGCACTTGTCTATATGTACACATTGTTACCCATTATACATATTGGGGTCTAATACCTATGTGTTACTATTGGTATAGTATGTGTAGTAAATGTGGATAACTAACTCTTTTTAGCCTTATAGGTTTACAGCATGGGTTGGATAACATGTATATGTCTGTATAATACCCTTGTGTAGAATAACTGTGTCATGTGCAGAATGCATTGTAGGCCACAATATGAATTTCCAGATGTGGACAGGAATATCCCTATTGTCTTTGCTTGTAACTAACAAGGCTATATGTCAAACAGTAATGGTCCCAGCAATGTGTGGCGGTCAATACCAGTGCTTACTGGTATAGTATAGTACATGAAGGATCCACATGCTACTGTGTGTCCTACATGTGTGGGTCAGTTGTGAAGATATCATATAACAATTGGTTATTCAGACTGTTGAGGTTGTGTCTACTACCATAATGCAAAACAATCACAGATAGTAACAGTATCACCCACAGCACCTTGTAAAACCATAGCAATCACACATGTGTAGACAAGTACAACAATATGTGTATTATAATGCATACTGGCTACCAATATAAACTATGAAGTGTTAACAGTGTGTAATACAGGGCATGTCACCATTCCAATGTGTCCACTATACATGTACATGCAGACAGTGCACCTTCACCATGTTCACAAATAAATACATGAAAATCTGTACTACACACATCACACACATACTGCACACTCTGAAACACATGCTGCCGATATTACACATGTCAGTCAAATGGCACATGGATGGATAATAAATCTTCAGAATTAACAGTGCTGTACACTATACTACATTGATGATCATAGCTGTAATGCATCATGCCTGCTTACATACACTTAGGAGGAAATCACACTTTGTGTTAACAACATTAAAACATTATTACAGTGCTATGAAGCCACCCTGTGCATCAGCACCATGTTAGTCTGTTCCTGCTTCAATGTTACACATTACAAGAGGTGGCACAGGTGTCATCATATGCACAGGGTATGTTGTTTTTTTTTCCAGAGCCTGTCATTGAGACATCCAATCAACATGTATGTATTTGTGTGTGTGTGTGAGGGACAACAGTTTTTGCATGGCCCAATGTTGATGCAATGTGTGTGTGTATGTGTTATCCCTAGCTGTTTGTTTTATGTGTGTGTCTGCATGTACACAGTTTCAGCATGTGTCAGCCATATACAGGAGGTTGTGGGACAGTCACAGACTGTACCTGCCAGGCTGTGCAGATCGCCATTTCTGGCCATGGACACCCCTCCATGCATTCAGCAATATTCCAGTCCTGCACCTGGCAATGTATACACATACATTCTCGGGATCTGTATCACAACCTGTGGATAAACGGGAGCCAGTAATGTTAACCTGATTTGCATAATATTGTCATTTAAAACATAGTTATATGAGCCATACTCATCCTCCAAAGTAATAACCACTGCTGACTGTTGCTGAGATGTGCACACGACCATTTAAAGGTGCTGTACTATCATTGTTTGCAATGTCCCTTGTAATACCCAGCAACAAAATAATGGTCACTACACAACTATAACCCAGGATCACTACAGCACACAGTATGTGCACTATCACAGAGCTATAGCAGATTTAGATACATCCAAGGTGATCACATACAGATAATGCAGCACATTCAATAGTGCTAATATCCACATACATATTACATATATATATATATATATATATATATATATATATATATATATACACACACACACACACACACACACACACACACACACACACACACACACACACTTGGCAGGGTTGGGATTAGAACACAGACCTAACTACCTTATTACACTACAGCATTACGCATGTACAGAACACACTACCATGATTACTAGATCACAGCAGTCACACAGGCATAAGTCTAGCTTGCTGACATCAGCATCAAAGGCAAAGACGCTGTACGGATTCTATGGAGAGTGAATAGTGTAAAAGCAATGTACTGTTGTCATGCAGCAGGAAACACCCACACACACATGTGGCAGGATTGAGATTAGAACATAGACCTAACTACCTTATCACACTACAGCATTATGCATTTACAGAATGCGCTACCAAGATTACTGAACACAGCAGTCCCAGAGGCATACTTCTAGGTGGGTGACATCATCCGCAAAGGCAAAGACGCCGATAGGGAATGTATGTGGTGTGAGGCATCTAAAAGCATTACTATGTCCCCAGGCAGCTGGAAACACACACACACACACACACACACACACACACACACACACACACACACACACACACACACACACACACACACACACACACACACACACTTGGCAGGGCTGGGAGTTGAACATACACCTAACTACCTTATCACACTACAGCATTACGCATTTACAGAATGCGCTACCAAGATTACTGAACACAGCACTCCCAGAGGCATACTTCTAGGTGGGTGACATCATCCGCAAAGGCAAAGACGCCGATAGGGAATGTATAGAGAGTGAGCAGTCTGAAAGCATATTACTGTCCCAAGGTAGATGTAGATAAACACACGGCAGTGGTGTGATCGGGGCAACTAAATATCTACACAGCACTACAACAACACTACATAGATACGGGATGCACCACAGACAGTACACCCTTCAAGACAGCAACCAGTGTGTTCAATGTAGGCATCCATCGTGACATTGAAAATGGACATCTGTTGCCTGGATGACCACCATCGCTATACAGGATGTCAATGGCCATGCCCACATGCTTAGTATCACATGTCTGTTTGGAATGTACTGTGTTTCCATCTACACAACGGCGTACTGGGCATGCTCACAAACTTAGCAGTTGCAAAGGGCCACCTTGCATGCACATGGATTCTAAACACAGAAGGACGCAGTTTGGAATGTACTGTGTGTCCATCTACACAACGGCGTACTGGGCATGCTCACACACTTAGCAGTTGCAAAGGGCCGTCTTGCATGCACACAGATTCTAAACATGGAAGGGCACAGTTTGGAATGTACTGTGTGTCCATCTACACAATGGCATACTGGGCATGCTCACACACTTAGCAGTTGCAAAGGGCCATCTTTCATGCACACAGATTCTAAACACTGAAGGGCACAGTATGGTATTACTGTCCCCACGTACATGAAGGCCACTCACATGTACTGACCAGTACACACTCAGGAGCTATCACAGATGTCTCAGGTGCAGATCACAGAGGTACACACCACAATCTACAATGTAGCCCTCAGACATCACCATGTCATTGGACCAGCAATACACAGCCATACATTAACACAACACCGTGTGACTCATGACCAGTGGACTGTACATAGGTCTACAGCAACTGTGCAGACTACACATGTACCGACAGGGTTCCATCATGTGTTATGCATTGCAGTGATGCCACTGTACATAACCAGATCGGCTCTACACATACCAGGGGCCCTGGGTCTTACACAGCTGTGACAGATGACTGTAACTGTACACCAACAAATACACATGTTTGGCTATGTCATACATGTAACTGCAGTGGATATGTGCATGGACCACACACACAACACATATGTACATAGCATAGCTCTTGCTGTCCTCCGTGCAGACAAGTGGCTACAGCAATCATACACACGCAAATGGAAGGTGGGTCCATGGCTGTTGAATGCTAACAGTACATGAGGTAGCAATGTTGACTGAGGACACATTCCCTCTGTACCAGTTACCCATGACACCCATCATATCATACAACAGTCCATGTGTTATGTATGTCAACACACATGTCCACCAACTGCAAAGCATACAAACATGGCTACATGACAGGCATGTAAGACCAACACACATGTACAATCTGTAGTGTGCATGCAGCTACCATGCATGTACAGTAGCTGATGTAAGTAACTCATCTGTGCCTATCTACAATATGCAGTTGCAATGCAGCCCCATCATTGACACCTGTATATGGTGACATACTGACAGTATGGTAGGATGTACAGCAGGTATGGATGGATGTGTGTACATAAAGTGGTGATCCACCTGTGTAGATGGATGTTTGCCAGGGATGGCTCACAGGTGTGTCACATGCCATCCTACCATTACATGTGCAAACAGTACGCTATGTTACCGTTACTTGACGGTGGAGACATAAAACCTACACAGCGGTCAGGTGTTATCGACAGTACGTCACTTGACACCTGCAACACTTACATCCTCCCGTGTGCTTATAGTAGCACAATTGCTGAAGGTAGCATTGGTACACATAATGCGGCCAATACTGCTGCATGTCTGTCAGATGTATCATCATATAGCAGGTGTATCATTCACAGTACTGCCATGTGTGTTTGCTTGTGTGACCATATATGCCATATATGGTAGGGAATACATCCCAATTGTTACACACCCCTGTACACTGTTGTAGAGATCTGTACATACTGCAGTGTGGAAAGCATGACATAGGCAGGTGTGGTGTGTGTATCACACACATCAGCTATCCATATGTGTACGACATTTGTGGTCTCCACAGTGTGTGTGTGTGTGTGTGTGTGTGTGTGTGTGTGTGTGTGTGTGTGTGTGTGTGTAGGCATGTATGGCTGACTGGTGCATGGAGTGAGGGTGTATGCTACCATACAGAAAACACAGGATCCCTAACCCCTCATCATGATGCAGTCCACTACCCTGTTGATGCCATCGGTCTCAGCCACACTGGCTACCTGTACAAGTTCTTTCTCTGTGTCGCGTCGTGTGGGTGCACAGTACTGTGAGGGTGATGACCACATAGGCAAGGGTCCTCACCTCAACACTATGGGGTGTGTGTTATAGTGTTGTTGACCCCGTGAGTGTGAGCATGTTCTTGTAATGTGACAGGGTATTACTGCTACACAGTGAGGCCTCATGCTATCAAGTGGCCTCTAACATTATCATTGGCCAGACCGCTGTGTACAACCCCTGCACCATGTCAACATACCTGTGATGTGACCTGGTATGGATGTCACATCTCTAGCCACTGTAGCCTATTAAACTGCCCACATGCTTCTGGATCAGTATATGTGTGGGCATCTGTGGTATGTTAGACTTTCCAACAGTCAGGGTGAGGCTACGTATAGCATGCTGATATTGCCATATGTGCCTGTGAGTACTCCACAGTTACACATGGGAGACTGCAAACAGTGCTACCTGTAGGCACATGCAAGTAGACCATAAGAAGGGAACCAGGGAATCATTACCAACATGCTGTTACTGTTGTTACCGAGACACATTCTGTGAACATATAGCAATGCATGCTAAACCTGTACTGAATGGTATGTCTGGTGTGTGTCAACAGTACACAACTAATGTAATATACACGTCTCTCACTATTCTCACACAACTAATGTAATATACACGTCTCTCACTATTCTTACACAACTAATGTAATATACACTTCTCACTATTCTGTTCACCCTGTGCATCAGACCATTTGAGCATGTCCCTGCACCGATGGTGTGGATGACAGGGATGCGGCACAGGCTTCATCATATGCACAGGGTGATAATGTTTGCCAGGGGCAAAGGCTGCACCAGTGGATGACATCATGTGTGTGGGAGAGGCCAGTGATATGATTGGACATGTCTGTTCAGTATGCATGTGGGTGTTGTGGTGCCCTACAGATGTCTTTGCTGTGTGCATGTATGTGTGCACACAGTTCTACCTTTTGTGAGGCCTACACGGGGTATTATTGACAGCTCCAGATTGTACAGACCAGGTTGTACAGCTCACTGTGTCTGGCCATGGCCACGTGACCTGTGCCTGCCAGGGGTTGCACGGGCACTACCAGGCGGAGGTACAGATTGGCTACTGTCCAACAACACATGTCTACTGGAACCATGTCCCCACTGGGAATGTCCAGGGCCACGTCCACATGGCCTACTGTGTCCTGGTGTAGACAGAGCAGCACCAGCTGCACTGCTACTGCTACCGGCACTATGGGAGCAGGCATGTGAGGTGGCACGCTCACGTTGACCTGCACTAGGTGGTGTAGCTGGCCTACATCCACGTGGTCTATGCCTCACTCCTTCCAGATGTTCCAGCACAGACAGCTCAAGCTCACAGATTGCCATGCCACGGTCAAGGATTCCGACCATGTCACCCAATCGCCTGTCCAAAACATCAGCAATCTGCTGTTGAGCATTTGCCAATGTCTGGATGTTGTCATTTTTGGTATGGATAGCAGCCCTCTGCAGCCTCTGCCCTTCTCTGTTCTGCCATTCAGCACATGCCTGTGCCGCCATTACAGTCTGGAACATGCATCTGGTGATACCAGCTGCTGCGCTCTGTCCTGCAGGTGCATGTCTGCCAGAGGTCCTCCTATGAGCAGCACCAGCCACATGCCTGTGTGGCACATCTGCAGTCATTACACTGACACCATGGTGTGTAGACACACCTTCTGTAGCCACCACATGTTCCTGTTCCACGCTAACAGACACTGACTGTCCTTCCTCTATGGCCACTGGTGATGCGGTATATGTTGGCAGCAGAAATGTGTGCGGGGAAGAGGGGGACATAGCTGGGATGGCAAGCATTGGCACAGATTCAGCCCCTAACAACCCTGCCTGTACCTCATGCATATGTTCATCACTGCTAGACTGCTAGTATCTGTGGGGACACTAACATCAGATGGACTGCAGGAGGGTAACACACCTACATCACCTGTGAATGCAAAGAAAGACTCTAAATTGCAATAGACACACACACACACACACACACACACACACACACACACACACACACACACACACACACACACACAGACACACACACACACACACACACACACACACACACAAACACACACACACATACACACACATACACACACAGACACACCATGCATGTGATTTGAAAGATGGCATGCGGCATGCCTGTGGTACAGCAGAGGGCATGCAGCTCAGACATTAATAGTGTTAGTAAGCATACCTCCCTGGTGTGCACACTTCAGCAAGCAGGTGTCATATCAGTAGCCATGCAGTTCACACAATCATGGTAGTATGCATGCATCCATGTGATGCGCCATGTGGACCAGAACAGGATAACAGTACACATGGCTGACGTGACCTTGACATGTAATCTGCTGACATGTACATTAACATGCATACATGTCTGACACAGTGGTGTCCTGACACATGTACAGCATCGTAATGGGCATCACATTGCGGTGTTGTCTGTATGCCCTACGGATAGAATGCATGTTTAGCAAATGTGCATGAGCATGGAAGGGTAGTGTGAGCTGTCTACATTGCTATACAGTGTGAAGTACAGACACTGTGCCATTGCATGGCATTATGAGGCATCTATATTGCTGTACAATGCATAATCTGTACACATTGCATAGCCATAACTGCATGCATACCCATGACATAACTGTGGATTGTGACCCACGATGCTGAGGTGTATACACACCAAACCATGCTGTGTCAAGTGACAGGTCACTGGAGGACCTACAGATGACACCCCTGCACAACAACTACAGGGTCTTAGCTGCCTGGCAACCATGTCCACACATAGCGGACATGTCAATTCACCATTTCCCACATGACATTGATGTACCACACACACAAGGTGCACAGCTAACGGTGATGTCCTACAGCAGCAAGGGAAATGTACAGTATCTGTGGCCTGATGTGGTGTCAATGTCTGTGGAAGATGTACAGGTGACTACTGTCATGCTATGACACAGTTGTGATGTTCAACAGATCTTATATGGTAGACTTCAATGACACCTCCACTAGCTGTGCACAGACTTTTAGGATGTCCAGTGTACCACATCAACTGTATAATCAGTCAACTAAGGCTATAATTGGACCATTTGTGGACAATGTGCAACAGGGTGTATACACATCACATCTACTGTGTGGCTACGTGTCTCTGGCCATCCCCCATGGCCATGTGTGCACATGTGTTGGCCAAATGTGTGTGATGGCCATCTATCTCACATGTCTGTGTTGTCCCATATGACATACAAGAAAACAAAACCAATTCAATCCAGACCAAGAACAAAGTAATGTATATCCAAGGCTCAAAAGGAACGAGAACAGTCCAAAATGGCTTAAATAAGACTTAGTTTAATGAAAAATAAAAAATTCACATCAAGCGCTTTCGCCTGGAATCATACCAGGCTTTTTCAAGATAAACCATTATCAAAGATTCAAAGCTTAAATACTTTCTAGCCCAAATCACGTGACTAAGGTAATAGCTAATAAAATATGCAAATCAAGTGTTAAAGCAATCAAGTAAAAATTCTTTCATTCAAGTAAAATTATACCATGAACTACTAACAAGGCTGTAGAAGATGTTTGCAAACATGTTTACAATACAACCCATAATCAAATGTATACAACAGTTCTACTAAACTGCGAACAAGCTTAAAAAACCTTAAAGCAATCTTTAAAAAACTTTTGAAAAAAATTCAAATGTACCTTAATAGCCTTTCACAGATTATTGGTTTAAAAATCTTCTGTTTGTCATATAAAAAGTTAACAATAATTAAAAATCATTCAAAGGAAAATGTTCTGCATAGTAGTAAAGTAGACAACACATACAAAAACTGTGGAAACATAAAATCATAGCTTAGCCCTCCTCAGTTTCAAAACACCTTGAATGATAGCATCAGTATTATGAGTTTAAACAGAGGCCTGAAGTAAAAAAGAAAACCACTTGGATTAACTAAAAAACAGAGGAAAGTTATGCAACTGAAGTGTGTGTGTGTGTGTGTGTGTGTGTGTGTGTGTGTGTGTGTGTGTGTGTGTGTGTGTGTGTGTGTGTGTGTGTGTGTGTGTGTGTGTTATTAGTGTTTTAAATGGGATAATGAGGGGTCTGACATGGGATAGTTGGAGGCTGGTGTGTTGTATATGGAATAGAGTAATAGATGGCATATGGTTTACAGTCAAAGTTAGTTCATTTGGTTGTGTTTATATATGTGTATATATATATATATATATATATATATATATATATATATATATATATATATATATATATATAAAATCTAGAAAAAAACAGATGGTGTATGTTCTGTATTTTTGTTTCTCAACACAGCCAGTTGTACAGTGGTACCATTGCTGCCTAACAGCTACAGGTTGTCTGGTTTGATTCTTGGCTGGGGTGCCTTCTATGTGGAGTTTGTATGTCGTCCCTGTGTTTGTGTGGGTTTGCTCTGGTGTCCTCTCATCTTACGACTTGTCGGGAGTGTTTCTTCCTCTGCCAAAAATTGGCTTTTGTTTCAAATTAGCCTTTCCTGGTTAACAAATGTTAAATAAATAAAAATGACAAGGACTGGAATTTCAGACTTCATATTCTTCAGAAAGTACAGGGTAACACAAAACCTATTATTACAGCAAATTTCTAAGTTTATAAGATGGATATTTGAAATTTGTCTCCCATTATTGGCTTCATCCAGGTTTTCTGTGCCAAGGTTGAGAGCTATGGTGATAAATGAACTAACTGAATATGTTTGGGGACTGTATTCCTGCATTACTGGCTTTGTCTATGTGTTTTTGCTAAGAGGATGAGAGGTATGGTGAGAACTGAATTCAATATATGAAATTTGGCCCTATTTTTGGGACTGTATTCCCCCATTATTGGCTTTGTCCAGGTTTTTTGTGCCAAAGTTGAAAGCTATGGTGATAACTGAACTCACTGAATATGTCTGGGGGCTGTATTCCCACATAACTGGCTTTGTCTATGTGTTTTTGCTAAGGGGTTGAGAGCTATGGTGAGAACTGAATTAACTGAATATGTTTGGGGGCTGTATTACCCTATTATTCGCTTTGTTCAGGTGTTTTGTGCTAAGATGTTGACAGCTATGGTGAGAACTGAATTCACTGAATGAAGCCATTTAAGTTTCAGTCTTCCTCTTTCATAAAATAGATGATTGATTTGGTATAGTGGTATGTTGCTCAGTTTTGCACAGGGTCCTGGGTTCAATACTTGGCAGCGAAATGTATGGTAGTAACACAGCATTTTATTCTAGCAACTTTCCAACATTATGCAAGCAATGTTTAAAATGTGTCCCTGTTTTTGGTCTTTTGCCCCCCCCCACCCCTAAATTTGGGCTTTTTCCAGAAGTTCAGAGATACAGCTGAGTGTCAAGTAGATTTTACAAGAAGCTGAGAGCTGCAGGGGAAGAAAAGGTTAATGATGCTTATGCTGAGTTTGCTTGCATTGTTAATAGCACACAGGTAGTGTACTTGCTTTTGATGCAGAAGGCTGTAGGTTCTACTCCCACAGTAGGTAGATGCATTGCTGATACTGTACTGTATTGTAAAGGGGGTGGATGCTGCAGTCATTTCTGGTGAAGATACCTAGTAACTCTGAACCTATCAGTTTGCCATCCATTCCCTATTGCAATATTACTAGCTTATCGTTTTTTAATGAAACATGGGCAATTTATTCCTCAAGGGCAACAGACACTTTATTTGTAGATGAAACAATGAAATATAAAATTGTTTGCTAGCATCAACCTCTTCATTAATTACAGATTTCTTTAATGTGAATTTATTTAGATGACTTTTACTTCTTCAGAGATTGTGCATATTTACTGATACAGGTGGACTGTAGAAGTTTGAGTAGACTTTTATGATAGAAATGTTCTGAATTGGGCAGTTTTGTCGTTATTGGTGCATGCATTTTTTTTCATTGTTTACTGGAAAAATGTTCTGAATTGGGCAGTTTTGTCATTATTGGTGCATGCATTTTGTTTCATTGTTTACTGGAAAAATGTTCAAAACAAATTTGAAATGCCCTCTACAACTGTACTATATTGTACAAGGAATATAATTTAATAAAATCAGAAAGGTGTATCAAAGACCACATATATGTTTCATGTGCAAGAGGCCTATGATTTGAAAACAGCCCAAAGTTGATCTTTATCTGCCACTGGCAAAATGTATTTTCTTTGAATGTTTTCAATGAATGTGAGTTTCAAGGGCAGAGAAGTTTTAATGCTGTCTGTTTTCATTGTGAGTTTGCATTGCTTTGTTTAGCAGATGTCTAGTGTTTGTGTTGTAAAATGCAAAATAAATCTTTCAAATGAAGTCCAAATCATTGTAGAAGTAAAGCTGTTTGCACATTAGTGTTTATGGTAAATGGGGTGAAATAGCCAAGTAATGGTTCATTGGAATAGCTGAAGGAGGGAGGCTCCATTCGACCATGATTTTGTGAGGGGGAAGGGTGGCAAACTCAAAGACAGCCCACCTGAACTATACCTCTCAATTGTCAAGATTTTCACAGAATTAATAGATTTTTGCTTCTTATTTTTGGTTTGTTCCCCATTAAATGTGTGATTTTCTGGCAAATAATTTTGGAACTAAGTCAATAAATAATGAGGCACTGAGTTTCAGACTTCATAACCTTCAGAAAAATGCATGCTAAAGCAAGACCTGTTATTCTATCAACTGTCTCAGTTTATACAACAATTTTTTTGTACTGTTTATAAGTATATTTGGCCTTGTCCATATTTCCTGCATTAACAGGTTGAGAGGTACGTGCAAATAAATTGCTTTAAAGAATTAGGCATATCCAAACCTCTCAACTGTCCTCGATTTTGGCTCAAAATGTTGCTCTTCCCCTAATAATCCTGCCGCAAAATGACAATTTTGGAAGAAAACGTGGAGGGTTTACAATTAAGAAATAAATGTAATTAGTTATAGATTACTTTTATTTCAGAAATGCATGTAGATTCTTTTATTTTGTCAGCTGCTCAAGTTAGCAGTACTAATATTAAAAAAGTGTCCCTTCTTTGACATGTTCCCAGCTGTATTGTGTGGCTATTTTATATTTTTGCATCACAATTTTTGGTCCATTTTTCATAAAAATTGTGTTTTTTTTTGGCAAAATAGTAGCAAATCATTAAAGACTGAAGTTAGAAAATAATGACAGACATTTGTGTTTCAGATTTCATACCCTTCAGAAATTCATACTAATGCAAGACCTACTACTCTATTACCTTTCTAAGTTTATAAGAGCAATATTTAAAATTGTCCTTATTTTTGGGCCATGTCCCACTTCTATGTATGGCTTTGTCCAGATTTCTTGCTCTGAGGTTGAGAGGTATGACAAATGTGTCAGGGCCATCACAGTCAGCCAGAGACATTTCAAATTGTGACATACTTGTTGCACCCCACTGCCCCATGTAGTGTGACTCTGGATGTGTCCAAGCAAGGCAAGTAGAAGTTATGCAGTGTAAATGTGCAGAGTATCCCCCCATCCAAGGTAGACACAAGTACTACTTTTATTCTGTCCTTGATTTTGCAGAATGTTCGGGTTTGTCATATTTTTATACTGTTGATTTATGTTTATATTACTTAGAAAGTGCCTGTTGCTCTGTGTTTAAGTAGCAATGCTTTAATGACCATCAGGTAAGCTTGTCTGAGATTGTAAGATGCAAGTAAGCTTTAATAAGCATACTGTTAAAAGAATTGCCAACAGTGAAAGCCTTTCTGTTGCCATGCAGAGAATACTTGCATAACTAGATAATGTATAAACCTTGGATACTGGAATGCATATGACAGTATTTGTAATAAAGGACAGGATTACATTATTTTAAGAAGCTCATTACATTTGTTAGAGACTTGCAGTCTTCATTGCAGGCTTTACCTGTAAGCCAAACAGAATGCCAATCTATCATGTGTGGTCTATTACCTGTGCAGTAATCCTTTAAGCAATGTATCTTGAGCTTGTTTCTTGTTTGCTTTTCATTTTTTACTTTGATCATGTTTTCCCCATGAAACAAGTAAATAGTTGTTGTCAGGCAGCAGGTCTTTTTTGGATAAGAAACATTTTTACAAGTGGGGTATCACAGAGATTGCTACTTTCAGCATGTTACTTGGTACTTTAATAAAGCTGAATATAAATTATAATTAGAACTGCAGTGCAAGGAGAAGTGGTTTGAGTTGAGTGCTGCTTGTTTTTCTTGTGCTTGATTTTGACTGGCATTCCAGTAATGTATTTAAAAAGTAATTTATTTTTTTCATGCTCACAGCCTTTCTGTTTCCATCTAGATATTAAGTAAGCTGTCATGCAGCTAATGCATTGAAATATTCTTCAACACTTCACATTGTCTTGATTGGACTCTCATAATGACGGTTTGGCACCCAGGGCAGCGTATTTAATTAAAGTTCCAGTTTTTGTGGTTTTGAGCATAGCTCCTCCCCTTTCTAGTTGACCACACCCCTTCCCGTTGGCCTTACCCATTCAGCTGTCTCCTGCAGCCCCCCTTCGATTTGAACTCACCAGCCGCCACTGACATGGTGTGTTTGTATTATACAATTTGAAGGGGTATTTCAGAATTACACGGTTAAGGCTCCTATACACAGCACAAGCAGAAAACTATAATTCAAAGTGGAAAGGGGGTTGATCATAAAATGGGAGGAAGCTCAAGAAACAAGGACAGACTGGGTTTTTGGATGCAGACTTTAAAGGAGAATAGCAATAATCATACAGATTATCGTATCCATTAAGTAGCACAACGTATTCTAAAAACTAAGCCAACACTGGAATGGAGAAAGGAGAATCTGCTGACAGGGATGACTGCAATTAGGGATATAGACAATAGGCAAGAGGGGGCTGGAATTTGTTGGACAAAACTGGCTAAGGGACTAAGGTATTGGGAGCAAATAACTCGAGAGGGAATGATGATAGAATAGGAAGACACCAAGAATTTATTTGGACTGCAGGTTAGAGATTGCCTTCCCTATCAAGGATTGATATCAGACTATAGGTAAAGAAAAAGAAGTAGGGGGGTCCTAAATGAAAGACCAGCACTGGTAGAGCTTTAATACAGTCTATAACAGAAGCTGCCATTAAAAAAGGAATAATTAGTAGAGCATATAAAGGATTACATGGTAACTATAAGAATCAATCACAGGGGTTTACAATGGATTGGGAAGAGAGATTCAATAAGCAATTCACAAATAAACAGTGGGAGGATGTATGTATGCCTTCAAAATATGCAACAAAATCTAGAAGATTTTGAATTTTTGCTTGGAAATGTTTACATGGATACCTTTATACTCCAAGCAGACTCCAGAGAATTTTTCCTTAGGTAGGCAGCAAATGTTGGAGGTGTGATGGGGATGAAAGAGATAATTGGGAACATATTTTATGGGATTGTGGTGAGTTGGAAGACTTTAAGGATCATCTGCAGGATGCACTGTTGGAGATGCTGGCTGGGCAGACTGGTGTGACAAGGGAGAAGATTTTTCTGAGCTATGATACAGAATTGGAATTGCCTAGACATGGTAAGGCCTTGCTGTGTCTAATTATAGTGGCTGCCAAAAAACAAAACAATTACTAGAAAATGGAAATCAAAATCTAAACCAACTATATTAGAAGTAGTGAATATAATAGCAGAGAAAAAACAACTGCAATTGAGATCTTTAGAAAGGGGTAGGAGAATACTACATAGTAAAAAATGGGAATTGTGAGAACATTACATACAGGGGAGGAATGAGGTATAAAAGAAGGCAGGAATTAAATAAGTTGCATAATGTTTGACTGAAAATTATTGGGTAGGTAAGTGATGTATAATGTATGCACCTGGGAGTGTGTCAGTATGGTTTGTGATGTAAAATGCTTGCACCTAGGATTGTGTCATTATGGTTTGTTCTCATTTATATAAATGTATGATTATCTATGTTATAAATGAATCTTTAATAAAGATATTTCTTGTTTAAAAAATGTATAATGTCCCTTTGGCATGTATATGTCGAGGCACATGTAACAACTGGAATGCCCACAGAGATACCTTACTAAAAAATTCAAGACCTAAAAAAACATGTCCTGCATGGACCAACTCAAAGCCCTATCAATATACTCTATCCTACAGACTGCTAAAAGGTGACTAGTGTCTGGCATGCAAGGCATCCTCCGACCCAATCCTGATGGATTTACTGCCCATCAGTAAGTGAAATTGCATCAGAAATACTTGGTCTAAGGATCTAAACCTCTTCTGTGACATCAACAGAATGGTTTGGAAGGACAGAGATATCTCACAGAGGATACTGATGCTCTGTAACAGACGCCCTCTCCACATAAAACAAAGTTCATTCCAGTCCATATTTAAGCGTAAAAATGGATCTACAGATGGGAAACAGAATATTTACCCCAATATTGCCCATTGTACTACTGATAGACAGAGGCAGCTCCTAAATGCTTTATCCCATGCACGTGTTCCCTCAAATTATCTATGGCATGATCCCAGTTATTCTCATGAGGGGTAATATATAATTATGGACCATGGAATGGGTAAAGCCAATCTCTAACCAAATGGGATAGGTTAATTCCAGCTCATAAATGGGTGATATTGTACAACAGTGCCTCCCCAGGTGTGCATTAGGAAGTCCCACTTAAACCCAACTGATAACCAACACCTGTGACGTGCTCAAAAATGGAATGAATTTTAATGTTGATGTCATCAACGGTACGTGAATATTCATTGGGTATTTGGCACATTACCTGAAGGGGACACTGCAAGTACATAATGCTAAAGAAAGAGCTGTGTAACTCCAAGTAAATTTTTTTAATCATTTTTGCAGGGAAGCAAGCCCCACTCCCACCTCCAATTAAATATACCAACTCTGAGATTATACTATATTGAGGAAAAGGGAAAAGTTCCCATTCTGCTTTGTACTGCAATCTCCATTCAAAACTTTGGAAGTTTCACAACAATCAATGTATGCATCATGTTACTTTCAAATCCCCAAGGCAGTCACTCATGCACCATTTGCATATGACATCACAGCCATTTGACATGTCAGTCACACAAGGCATACCCATTTCTGCACAGACTGATGGGGGGGTACTTCTACAACGATGCTCAGAAATGGAAATTGGTTAGGCTTTAAAGTGACACACAAGGGCAGCGAGCCTAGTACTTACCTATGAATCTATCACTGAGTAAATTAAATAAAATTAGTATTTAGAAGCTTTTAGTTCCACTTTGGTAATATTTAAATGTAAATGTATGTCAGTTTCATGACCCTCAGTCTGGTGAAGGCCATATAAACTGTATTTAGGCAGCTGTGACTCCCTTTATGAGAAGATAAGAAGTTGTGTACTCACCATAATGGTCCATCTGTGTTGTTGATTTTCATTCTTCCTCACCTTGTGGGGTTCAGATCCGACTCAGCCGTTACTGTAGCTCGTGGAAACCAAAAAACTCTTGAGCCTAACCCTTACTCAGCATGCATCAGTTCTAAGGACCTCAAATCTTGTTTGCTAATAGAAGTGGAAGAAAGGCCACAAGGCCTTACAAGTCAGAGAGGCTATATCTGGAGCTTATGGTTGGGATGTGACATCCTAAAATCCACTCGCTATTCCAGGAGTTAATTGTCAGGGGGTTGGTAGGTGGGGAATTGAGGAAGAATGAAAATTGACAACACAGATGGAACGTTATGGTGAGTACACAACTTCTTAATCTGGTGTTGTCAATTTTCATTCTATTCTCAACCTGTGGGACACAGTCTCCAGCTACCTTAGATCCCCAGGGGACTTATGGAAGGATGTTCCTAAACCTCATTGAACCGAATGATGCTCTGCCCCTGGAGACCATATCTAATTTATAATGTGTAGTAAAGGTATGAGAAGTAGCCCATGTTGCTGCTGCACAAATGCCATCTATGGATGCCATGTATTGAAATACAGATGAGGCAGCCATAGCTCTAATTGACCAAGCTTGTACAGATTTTGGTAGAGTAATGCCTAACTTGTTATATATGAAATATATACACTCTGTGAGCCATTTGGCCAAAGTTGCCTTTGTCACAGGTTTTCCCAATTTTAAATGTGAGAAGAAGATAAATAATTGGTCAGAGTTTCTAATATTCTTTGTCCTGTCAGGGTAAAAATTTAGTTGTCTGTGGGCATCTAATAAATGTAGACAATATTCACCTTTGTTAGAAAATTTTGGGAAGAACGCAGGTAAATTAATAGATTGGTTGATATTAAACTCGGCAACCACCTTAGGTAAGAAAGTGGTACTGGTCCTCAAAGTGACTCTATCTCTGTGAGAAATCAAGTATGCTGGTTGACATAAGTCCTGGATTTCTGAAATTCTCCTTGCTGGAGTAATAGCCAGTAGAAAAATAGCTTTCCAAGTCATGAATTTCAGTTCACATTTGGCTGCCAGTTCAAATGATGGTTGACTAATAGCATGCAACACCAGACTCAAGTCCCAAGGCAGAGTAGGGTCTTTAAAGGGAGGTTTTAATAGAAGAGTTCCTCTCAAAAAGGCTTTACAAAGTTTGTTAGAAACAAGTGAAGAGTCTTGATATCCAATATGATAGTTGGATATAGCTGCCAACTGTACCTTAATAGCAGAAGCAGAGGCACCTTCTTTCAAAAGTACGCCAAAGAAGTCAAGTATGCTATGAACAGGTGCTGAAAAAGGGTCAGCATTATTCTGATGTGCCCGATAAACAAATCTTTTCCATTTACTAGTGCACAGTTTTCATGTAGATGATTTATGAGAGGATAAAAGTATGTGTAAGACAGGTGAGGTGAGCATAGGTTGTTCTGGCTATTAATGGAACTGGAGAAACCAAGCTGTCAGTCTGAGGCTTGAAATATTCAGGTGAATCATGCCCATTGGGTGAGACAGGAGGTTTGGAGATGGATCCAGTATCCAAGGTTGTTGAAGTATATGAGGTGAAAGGAAAGGAACCAGATCTGTCAAGGCCAGTAAGGATTAATTTGCTCTGTAACATGGCAGCTTTCAGAAGGAATTTCAGGACTAATGGAGTTATAAGAAAGGCATAAAGGAGACCATGGGGCAATTTGTAAAGAAGAGCATCCCTCAGTGATTCCCCGTGTGGGGGATTAGGGCAAAGTAGTTGCTGCAATTGTTTAGTGGAGAGGTGAAAAGATCACAGCAACACTGACTCCATTGGCGGAAAATCCTTTCTCCCACTGTCTGATTGAGGACCACTCATGAAGCAGAAGGATACATTTGTTCAACTTGTCTGAGATCACATTGGATTTCCCCAGAATATGCATTGCTATAGGAAAGAGGAGGGATGAAATCGCCCATTGCCACACTCTGAGGGCTTCTCAACACAAGGTGTAGAACCTGGTGTCTCCTTGCTTGTTGATGTACCAAACTACTTACACATTTTGTCTGTTTGGATTGCAATTGTTCTCAAGGGGAGAGCATCCTGGAAAACCTGCAACACTAAAAGCACTGCTCTCACCTCTAGAACATTGATATGCGATTGACCTCTTTGGGGGAACAAGTGCCTTGGATTATTTTCCCCAGGAAAATGCCCCCACCCTAACTGGAAGCATCCGTGGTCACTATGGCCTTGGGCTAAGGGGGAAAATAAACAGACAACCTTGCCAGATTTGATCTGACTGTATCCATCATTTGAGATCCCTTTTGCATATGTTGGTGATTGATATTGGGGTTGACATTGGTTAGTGAAGTATAGACCATTGTGCTGCAAGTAGCCATTGTAAAATCTTCATGTGAAATCTGGCCAATGGAATTAAAGTTACTGAGGCCACCATGGATCCCAGAGTCTGAAGGACCATGTATGCCAAAATTTTGAAGCTGCAAATTATTTTTGTTATCTGTGATCTTATTGTGTCCAGCTTTGATGAGGAAAGAGAAGCTATCATTGTCTTTGTGTTTAGGGTTCCTCCTATAAATTCTAAGATCTGAGTTGGTTCCAGGTGAGATTTTTTTGTAATTTATGCTTATCCCTAAATAGGAACATGTCTGAAAAACATGGAATCTTGTCTCCAATAGTTGTTGCTTGGTCAGAGCAGAAATGATCCAGTCATCCAGGTACAGAAACACTCGGAATCCTTGCAGTCTTAGATGAGCTGCTGCTACTGCCATATACTTGGTGAGACCAAAGGGCAGAATCCTGAATTGATAATGACTGGATCCCAGCCAGAAGCAAAGGAACCTTCTGGACCACCTGTTCATCTTTATATGGTAGTACACATCCTGAAGGTCTATAGAGCACATCTAGTCATCCTGTATCATAAAGGGAAGAATGGACTGAATCATGACCATACAGAATTTGGTACACTAAACTGGTTTGTTCAAAATGCTGAGATCCAAAATCAGTCTCCAGTCCCCTGTCTTCTTTGGCACTAAAACAATCTTAAATAAGTTCTGGATTCTCTCTGGTCTGGAGGGATCTCTTGGATGACTCTTTTTTTTTAGCAGCTTTTGTATTTGCAGTGCTGCTTGTTCCCTCTGACTGAGTGGAACATTGGGGATGTTTCTGTGAATGGGAGGAGGAAGGGAAATGGTATAATATAACCTCTGGAAATGATTCTATGCACCCATGTATCGAATGTTATTTGTAGCCAGATTCTCTGAGGCAGGGACAATTGACCCCCAATTGCCTCCAGAGGAATACGATCGGGCCTCCTTTTAGGAGCGCTGGAAGGGCCTCCCAAAGAACACATATTTGGATCCCTGGTTTTGCAGGCCATGTCTGCCATGAGGGAGTGTCTACCAGTAGAGTTCCCCCTCTACCCCTGGGGGAACTGCCTCCACATGTGTTCTGAAAATGTCCTTGGGACTTTTTGAACCACATCTTTCCACTACTTCTCTGATTTCTGGAAAAGGATTGCTGAGGAGTGGAAAAACATATGCCCACAACAGACAAGATCTTTCCATCCTTCTCACACCTGGATAAAGTGTCTTTTACCTTAGGGCCAAACAAGGATGTACCATCAAATGGAGCATTGATGAACAAAGACTTGAAGGGCTCCACAATATCACAGAAGTGCATCCAGGAGTGTCTCCTTATGGAAATGCCTGAACTCGCAGCTCTCATTATCCTTTCAGTCAAATGAGAAATGAGCCTCATGGATGAATTGGATATGAATTGGATAGTTGGGTAGTCAACTGAGAAGAGACAGGTGCATGAACTTCCTCAGCAATGGACCTTGTGAGGGTATCTTAAAGTTCTTTCCTCAGGTCCCTCTGCAGTCTCATAAAGTGTGCCACATAATTTAAAGACCATAAAGCAAAGGTTGATGAAGCATACACTCACTTCCTGAATCTATCCATCACCTGAGACTCCTTGTTGTGAGGATGGATCGAGGAACTTACCTTGGCAAGTTCCTTCTTATTTGCTGCTGTCATGACCATAGCATCAACAGAAAAACATGTATACCAAAATTGTTTATCTTCTGGAACTGTTATAATTTGATTTTGTCTCTGGCAAATCAATTCAATGGTATCAGGTGCCTTCCATACCTGCTGAGAGATCAACTCAATGAACTCATCAGCAGGTGGAGTTACCCAGGAGGTTGATAGGTGAGTAACAAAGGCATCCAGATACACCAACTCCTTTGGGAAAGGAATGCTGGACTTCCAGTCACCTCTCTATTTTAAGATTTCCACGATGTCTCCAAAGGAGACATCATCAGGAAGAGACCCTGGGGATCCTTCACCTTTATCAATTTAGGTGTCTTCAGTGACAGATTCTTCCAGGAAATCCAAGTATTTCCTCTTGCACTTCTTCTTCCTAGGGACCTTGTCAGTGGAATTCTCTGGAGAAGTATCAGAAGAAAAGGTGGCACCCTGTTGGGAAGCCCGGGATTTTGTTACTTGCTGCCCTTGTAAAGAGAAGGATTGAGGCTCTGTGTGCATAAAGGGTTGAGGACCCAAGCAGGTAGGAACCATATGAATGTCTGGGACAGACATGGCTCTATCCAAGACCTCAAAAGTTGACCTCCACAGAGAGGAATATGACTCTGATTCAGAAAGAACAGACCTCTGAACCATTGTCCTTCCCTGTGCTAAAGAGAGTCTCTGTGAGGTTGAAGCCAGAGCCAAGCTCATCCTCCCCAAAGCTCTGAGCTGTAGTGAAGACTCTGTAAACTTCAGAGTCAACTCTAAGGGTCTGTAATCAACCTGAGAACTATGGTACTGAGAAGTCTCCAGTTTGGAATGGACTGAAGAACTCAGAGCAACTCTGAAAGTCAAAGATAATAACAACTTCAGATCTGAGGATAATGGTGCCAACAGATTCAGATCCAAGGACCCCGAAGCTTCTGAAGAAGTCAGAGGAGGATGCAAGGTTGGAGTAGTGGTAATATATGGTTCCTAAGCCAAGGGGCTAGAAGCCAAAGGATCTTGTGTAATTTCCTGCTCCCGGAGAATCTTCCTCACCAATCTCTCCACATCTTCTATGATGCTCTTGGAAGAATGAGTGGAAACTACAGAAAATTTCAGTATTTGTAAAAAGGGAGAAGGCACTCTAGACAGAACTGGGTCTATGGAAGGTCAGTACCTAGTTCCTGGCAAGAAAATGACACTTCTCCAATTCAGGGGATCGAACTTTCAGTTCCAAAAGTTTCAGCACCAAAGGAGACTTGTCCAACAAAGTCTTTGGGTCCGACGTAGATGTCATCTCCGAAGCATGTCTAGATTTAGGTTTCAGTGCTGAATGATCAGGTGGTGCTGGGGATACATGTCTGCTTTTGCTCAGATCTGATAAAGAAGTAGGAACTAGGCTTTTTTTGCTTTTTTGTTGCAGGAGCTGAAGGAGAAGTTGGCACCAATGCAGATCTTTTCTTCCCTTTCTCTGTAGTTTTTTTTTTTTAAGGAGGCCAAAGAAGAAGGACTAGAAATATCGGATTTGCCTGTTTTTAGCTTTTCTGAAGGGGAAGTTTCAGGTAAGGCCTCTCTAAAGGAGGAAGATAATAGCCCCTTTAAAATGAGTTTGTTCTTTCGTTCAGTCAAGGATCTATGAGAAAAAGCATGACACATAGAACAATCTTCTTGAAGGTGAACAGGGCCCAAACAAAATACACAGAGATTATGAGAATCAGAATAGGGCATTTTATGGTCCCACTTCTGACATTTTTTAAAACCAGCTGGTTCTTTATCCTTGTCAGCCATGTCTCTTTTACATAAAAAGCAAACAGCTGTATAGAAAAAAAGAGATTTCTTTTATGTAAAGACAAGGAGAAAGAGAAAAAGAATATCAACAACGATATTTCAAAAATACACTAAGTGTAATGGAAAGCTACTAACAATAATAACTAGAGTACTGAAGTACAGGAGAGGAGAAAAATAAAAGCACTTATAATTAGAACAGGCCCTAAACAGTTTGCTAGGTAAGGAAAACAATGGTAAGGAATAAAATAGATAAATGGTAAAGATTTTGAAAAGAAAGACGCAAATTACAATACAATTATGACTTTGCTTGACAGCGCTGTGTAACCATGTCTAACTTGTAAAGCAGCAAACGAGATCTGGGGTCCTTAGAACTGATGCATGCTGGGTAAGGGGTATGCTTGAGAGTTTTTTGGTTACCATGAGCTATAGTAACAGCCATGTCGGATCCAAGGGCTTGAATCTGAACCCCACAGGTTGAGGATAGAATGAAAATTGTCAACATCAGATGGATTATTTTCAGTTCTTTTGTATATACTATGCCATAAGGAAAACAACTGGGATGGTGTTGCTACAGGAGTTATTAAGTATTTGCAGTGGGGCAGGGCTTGTGTATCCACTCAGGATTCACTGATGTTCTAGAGCAATTCTTCACCCTTTCTGATACCTAAACTGGGATAAATTGTTGTCTTCAAGCAATTTTTACCCATCTTGTGTAGCACATGGAACACCTCTTGTGTTGTTTCCAGTACAGGAAATATATCATTCTAATTGTAAACCTTAGGCACATCCTATCCCTATGTCACACAAAGCTGTAAGACATAGACTGAAGATTTTAAGTATAATTTATCTAATCATCCTCCCATGAACTTTCTATAAATGTTCAGTTTTCTGTACCCCAGCTGCTGCTACTCAGTATATAACCAGCTCTAGGATAACTGTATCTGGAAGGATAAAGTGCATTTCGTAAACTGCAGAGATTTTAGAGATTCTTAATAACTCTGTGCCATTTATGCTTAGGGCAATTTACTTCCATTGGAAACATCTTCATAAAAATAGTGTGTTTTACACTCAGATGAGGAAAGGGTCCAGGCATTTCAGATAAATGGTACTGCAATGTGTTTTGTGAGGTGTTTAGTACATTTAGTATTGCTACTGCTTATGCTCCTGCTAGGTAGGTCCAATGGAAAAAAAAAATAGAAGGCAGATGACTTTTATCTAAACTCTCGTTATTAAAATTGTTATTGAAAGTTATTTTTTAAAGATTTATTTCTTTGTGACTGAATTTAACAAAGGCAAAAACAATTATCATGCAAAGGAGTGAGTGTAACACTGAGCTGTACCTATGAAAGCAGCAGAGAGAGCATATACCTTAACTGGTACCGTGTGTATTGGAACTGAACACTTCAGCATATTATGTATAGAGAAGCCAAGTCCTACAGCCCTTATAGTAACACTGCAGCTTGCTAAGCATAGGTTTTCTTCAACCACAGATGATAGCATCATAACACTGGCCATCACACAAACCTCTGTCTGACTCTGATTCAGCTATCTGGTACTGCTCCCTTTGGAATACACATATTGTGGGAAGTAATTATTCACACCCCCTACTTGCTGCCTGATAGAAGAAATAAAAGGTCCCTGATCAGGTACCTGGGGATCCTGAAATGCAGGAAACAAAAGGGTCCTGTTTCTGTGGCCCCGAATCATCTTTCTCACATTTTTGCTTGACAGAAAAAAAAAATAAAAAGAAACAAACAAATCTTTTCTCTTTTGAGATGTAGCAACCTGTCCTACAAATGTATCAAACAGTTGCTATAGTTTATACCACACAGGGAATGCTGCAGCACAAATACAATGCTGGCTTTTAAAAGCCAGTATGAACTAAAGAGTGATTTGAGTAAGAAAGGTGCTGCTACAGACAAGGGAAAGAGAGATTAATAACCTCACAAACATACTTTTCCACTGCTATGCCAGAACCTGGGTAAAACTGAATAATGGGGTCACTTTCCTTCTGAGCACACCATTCTGGCTTAATGGTCAAGTTCAACTTTACCAAAGTGCTGAAATGAGTAACAGATATTTGGATTATTTAGCCAACTGCCTTACGTTGCCATGCATGTGTGCCTCATACCTCTCAACTTCATTGTGCAAGAATTGTGGACAAAGTTAAAAACAATGGTGGGGGGCAGCTATGCTCAAAATCAGGCACTATTTTTAAATAATACTTTATTTCACTTAAAGGTTAATAGAACAACTGGGTTTGTTTTAACACAAATTTTCTGAAGCAAAAGAAGTAAAAAACTCTTTATGTCTGCAGTTATTTACTGACTGTAATCCTTAGTGATCTGCCACAAAATCATCAAATTTGTACAAGAGACGGGGTAAAAATATGAGGTAAAATAAGTGATGTTCTGCAATACAATTCTGGACAGTCCAGACTTACTTCATGTGCTACTATGTGATTTGATAAGTTAATTCCATTCAGCATTGATTAAACATTGGTTTTGCTATCTATTTCCTTTCATTTTATGCAGTTTGATAAGTTTCTGATTTTTAGACTCTCTTTATAGTCTCAAACCTAAAACTTATAAATTTAAGTGCACTGACAAGGCTTTAAAACAACATAAACAGGTCTGCAACTTTCATTCTAACTCATTGATGGATACCAACTTTATCCCATTGACTGAGAAAGCCCATGGCTTTTCTGGCAGACATGGGGTGCAGGACACATATTCAGTCTTGGAGTGGACACCAGACCGGTGCCTGCGCAGCAGCAAACAGCACCCAAGTCTGCCCAGACTCCACCCCAAACTATCCTTACTGAAGTGTAAAACACCTTTTATCAAGTACCAGTCCCTCAGTCTAAAATTACAAAAAAAAAAAAAAAAAAAAAGATTGAATAGAAATGTCTAATGATTCAACAAGTCAGACTCTCTTCATCTAATTAAGACAATTTCCTTTACACAGCTTCAGATATTACACAGTTTAAAGAAAAAACATATTGCAATGTGACCAACACTTAAGATTTTCTTTTACAGAAAGTGGAGCTGTGTAAACTGAAGTTACCTTAACATTAGATGTTTGAATGATCACTGCTGCAGTAGCCTTAGCTCTATGGGTTATATCCTGTCAACAGCTGGCTTATATCCTTTGCAAGATATACCCCATATAGTTAAGGTTATGAAGAACATAAAGTTTAATGCCGCTTATTTATTAGGAAATTTGATTTACACTGGGTGTTTGCTCTGCTCAGTTCGAAACTCCTCCATAATTAGCCACTAGGCATGCCATCCAGAAGACAATTTAGGAGTCTAATTCAAATTCCCAATTGCCCGAGAAACCTTCGGGTTAGGTGACATTAGAGGCAAATGAAAATCATGGGAGCCAAACCCTGCACCTCAGGAAGTAGTTCATTAATAGGTCATTGCCGTCGTCCTCTATGCCAACGGCCATACAACAAGTAATGATTCCACTCTTAATAATTTTGAATGCCACTGTTGTTCTTTGTTGCAATTAGTCAAAGGATAAAGTGTAATGCTGCAATGTCTTCTCTAGTTAAATAGCTGTGGTTGCATTTCTACAATGCAATGTCTTTGTAGTTATTTATTTAATATAACAATTAACTAGGAGTACAATTTGGAAAAAACTGGGAGGGATTTTTAGGTTTTGTCGTAGGGCTCTGGTAGGGCTGCACACTTTCATATGGTCATGTGGCTAAGTATTAAGATGGGGCTAGTGAGTGTTAGAGCACTTGCCTAATTTGAAGCACAGGAGCACTTGTAGCAGAATTCTGAAGCACATGTCAGAAGACTTCATCTACAGTAGAATTTCTGAAAATGGTTAGAGAAGTAAGGCATTATACTGCTCTTTTTGCAAAGATAAAATGCAAAAAGGTGATAGGACATGGAGATGTGGATTAAGTATCCTGGATTACTTACATCATATGGTTTTGCAAAAATATTCAATTGAGTTGTGCAAAGGTTATAGATACAATCCACTTGGCATCAATGACCCCTCTTCCAAATTCCATGTGTAAGAACTTAAAGGACTGTAAAATACTTAAATGAACTGGAAAAATTGGAAGAGACTGGAATGAATGACTTTATCTTTTATTTACCCAGAACTGAGATGAACAGGTGCCAGCCTCTCCTTTATAGGTTCATAGATTCATAGGTGTTTACTAGGCTAACGACCACAAGGGCCTTTTTAAGCCTAGTCATGCATTTGAAATCTCTGACAAGTTCTGATACCTTTGATAAGTGTAAGCATGGGCCTGGGAGATGAACCATTTACAGGTTACCTGTATCCATTAGAGACATAGGTGCCAAACCAGGGATGAATTTCTGGTTTCCCATCCAATTGTCCAAGTTGCACTTGAATTGGGTTAGGGAGAAACTCTGCTTAACATGGATGGGGTTCCATAGATGGGGTAGTCTCTGGGATACATACCTATTTCTCCAGAAGGTCCTATTTATATGACAGGCAAGGTTTAAGTCTTTAGAATGGGTAATTCTGGTGTTGTTTGTTTTGTGGATATGAAGGAGGTCCATCAGAGTGGGGTCTGACAATGCCCTGTATGCCAGGCGTAGATCTCACCTCAAAAGCCTGTAGGAGACAGAATACTGGGATAGGGCCTTGAGACAGTCTGCATAGAAAATATTGCTTACACCCAGTATTCATTTAGTGAGGAACCTCTGTGGATGTTCCAATTGTTGAATATGCCTGGTTAGGTACATACGAAAGGGGGCATTGTACTCAATGGTAGGTCTGATAAATGCCGAATACAGTGGAACAATGACTTCCTTGGACTTAGATGCCATACCTTTGTTTATAATTTGTGCAACATAGAATGATTACCTCACCACTATAGACACATGATGATCAGAGGCTAGATTACTATCTATATGTGTCTCTAAGTCTCTGACTACTAGGTCAGCTCTAAGGGGTGTGTTGTCAGTATGATAGGTGCCAGGGATAGATGACTTCCCAAAGGATACTATTATGCATTTCTTGCTATTTAGTTTTAGTCCATGGCTCTGACACCAGTTGTTTGTCTGTGTCAGCCACTTCTGGAGAACATTTGTGTCAGTGTAAGAGTCAATGACAGCTCCTAATTTGCAATCATCTGCAAATTTAGTCAGCCAGAGACCACTGACATTGGCCTTGGTTTCTGAGAAGTCAATGCCAAAAAGGAGCAGTCCAAGGACTGATTCCTGAGGGATTCCACTTGTGACTGGCCTCTTTGTAGAGGTGGACTCCCCATGTTCTAACTTCCTGGGTCCTATCTGTGAGCCAGTTGGCTAACTACCGGGTGACATACGGGTTTGTTCCTAACCTCCTGAGTTTGTCAACAATGCCCAAGTGGGGTGTTATGTGCTAAATTTTCTTGTACCTTTCAGAATAAAAGTCTGCATATATTGTAGTTAGGTTAAGAATGTTTTATTATGTACAGGGGAGGTAGATGTTAACAATATCCAATTCAAATCTTACTGTCTCCAGTAATGGTGCTGATAAACTGAAATAGACTGAATGTTAATGTCTGTAGCTTCTGCAGTCATTATAATCAGAATTATTTCTTTTCCCCTGAGCTATATAATTAATTTTCTGGAATGCTGGATATTTGACCTGACTTCTGTAGGCTACTAAATGTCTGTGGACTGCACTGAAATGAATTTCTGCTCAACATTCCAAATGAACTAACTGACTCACTGTGTCTGAAGTATCTCCTAATAATACTAAAACCCTGTAAATTTAAACTTGGTTCCCAAGCCTGTTTGTATTTAATGTGCTGCACATTTTGTTAGCACATTTCATTCTTATCAGTATTCTTGACTGAAGATTGCTAAACTATTCCTTTATATTGAGCCGGCAGGTACAATGTAAAATGAAGATATACGTCTCCTTTAATACGGCTTCATTTCTAGCCTATGCAAATAGAATACTATATTTATGTCTAACAAAATACATTTAAGTGAAACCTAATCTTACACCCTGGATGTTCATTTCTGGCTTTTAGCTGTTTCATCTCTTGACCATTCATGGTGGTGGCTTCTGTACTGACCTTTTTGTTTTGATATTGGAAAGTTCTCCTTAGAGACTCAGTTGCAAAACTCTTAATAGTCTTTAATAGGTTTAGCTTGCTGCATTATGGCAGTCTGCTTAGCTAGGAATGGAATGAATATTCCTCTGTTTTATAATTTTTCTTTTGTAACTTGTGACTCGATGCAAGTTTAAAGTTATGATTATATTGTGATTCAATGAGAATATAGAGATAGTTCTTTCAATAAAGTTACTTGTTATTAAAAATGACTCGTGAAATAGAACAAGTGTGCTTTAAGTATTTTTCATAGCAAAAATAATAAAAATAATGCATTCCAAGACAGGTCTGGAAAGAATAACCTTAGAAAGTTTGTGCCCCACTTTACTGGAAATGAAGAACTGGTCATCCTTTCTAAAATATGTTTGTTGTACCCCAGACAGAACCATAGCTATGATAAAAACAAGACAAGGCAAAGAGGACTGTGCCTGATTAGTATTCTGGTTGAAGAAAAAGGGGAGATTAATTTACTGGTTGTTATTAAACTGTAGCTACACTGAGCATGAAGTCTAGATTTCTAGACAAAGAAACATTGGGGGGAATTCAATAAAGACTACACAGACTTTTTTTTTCCATGTAGGCATAGTGGCACGGTGCTTACATGGAAATAAACAGATGTACAATCCAGTTAACAGAGCTGAGGGTCATGCACGAGCGTGCAAACATGGAAGTGTCTGTGTCATGCAGATCACCTCATAAGCAGGTGAAATGCAGGCAAATGAGGGTGGTAGAGCAATCCAGCAAGCAGATAGGCAGTGCTGCAGACCATGTGTTGGTGTCCAAAGCGTACACGGAAAAATTCCATGTACAGGATATAAATCAGACAACAGGGGCTGTAAAAAGTGCAATTAGAAGAACAGAAATAGCATAGCAGACACAGATATATGCAAAACTATCCACTGTGTGTCCAAAACCTAATGAAAAATAATTTAAACATAATAATCTGGTTATGTTTGCACTGCGCACTGTAGTGCACAAACATGCCATTATGAAAAAAAATAAAAAGTGTAAAAACAAAAATTAGTAGTATGTGACAATAATACCTTATAGGACCTTGCATGGAGTATGTACAATGGTAGATTGCTATGGTTGATAATGAGGCAGGTCCTGGAACCATGTAGTTTCCAGGTTGTGTGCACAGATCTCTATGCAAATGAGCTGGTGTTACTGAATAGCACAAATGGGAATCCATGCCCGCAGATCCCATCTGTGTAGGCACAGAACCATGTTGGTGTCCACAGAAGAGATAGCTGACATCAAAAGGGGGTGCGTCCACATTCCTTTAAGCTTAACCTTTAAATTTTGGACGGGTGCTTACTCTTACTTACACATCCGATTTTTATGACATTAAAAACATTATTTCCAAATATTGGAAAATATTTGATGTTGACCCTGAATTATCAGGGAAATTTGGTATTGAACCGCAAGTGGTTTACAAAAGAGACACTTCCCTTAAAGGATTGTTTGAAAAGCAAAAATTTGACACCCACAATGGTGGTACTTTTAAGTGTGGGAGGTGTGCCCAATGCCCTTATGTTATGGACAGAGAAAAAAATCAAGCTCAAAAATGTTGGACATATTTCCAGTTCAAAAAGGATGTACTGTTACACTAAAGGGGTTGTGTATTTGGCCTTGTGTAGATTCTGTGCAAGTTTCTATGTAGGTAAAACTAAGAATGCCCTAAGGTTAAGGATTTATCAACATTTATATGATATCAGGAATAAAAATGAAAAGAATGCACTATATAAACATTTGGTTAGTGAACCTACCCATTCCTTCCTGTTCTTTATATTGGAACAGATAGATCTGGGACCTTATGGGGGACCCTTGAATGAGTATTTGGAGTTTGTGGAACTCAAATGGTAAATTAGGCTTGATGCCTATCATGCTCCTGGGTTAAATGATAGAATTTCTTTATATTCTCTATTGAAATTAAAATCTATGTTTTTTATTTAGTTATATACACTGTTTAGGGATGTTTTAAACTTTTTACATGTATTATTGTTTTATATTTAGCTTGTATTAACTATATTCAGCCTTGTTAATGGGGGAAATGATGTCATTTATTTGTGATTGGGTAAGCAATGTATTTAAACAGGTGCTAATTGCAGTGTTTTTGTATTCTGAGGAAGTCATCTACCAGACGAAAGCTTAATACTGCTGTGTTTGCTTGCACTGCTTTATCTTGGATGAACATTGTCTGTATTTTTTCTGGATTTGGAGTTTTCTGCTTATAAAGGATTTACCATCTACCAAGCGTCGCTTTTGTCTTGCAACAGCTGCCTTTTATTTTTCATAATAATCTGGTTATGTTTGCACTGCGCACTGCAGTGCACAAACATGCCATTATGAAAAAAAAATTAAAAAGTGTAAAAACAAAAATTAGTAGTATGTGACAATAATACCTTATAGGACCTTGCATGGAGTATGTACAATGGTAGATTGCTATGGTTGATAATGAGGCAGGTCCTGGAACCATGTAGTTCCCAGGTTGTGTGCACAGATCTCTATGCAAATGAGCTGGTGCTACTGAATAGCACAAATGGGGATCCATGCCCGCAGATCCCATCTGTGTAGGCACAGAACCATGTTGGTGTCCACAGAAGAGATAGCTGACATCAAAAGGGGGTGCGTCCACATTCCTTTAAGCTCATTGGAGCTCAGTGGAGCCTGTTCATGCAGCATGCTGCTGAGATGAGCAGGGAGTGTGTGTAGTGTCTGCTAAGCTTTGTTTACCTTCAGGGTATGTGTTTTATCACGTTTGAGCATGTTTGCACTGCGTAACACTATGCTGAGCGTGACCTTCCATAGGGTTGTGTCTACTGACTGCTGGGCATTATTTATCTTTGTGGTTTGGGTTTGTGAGGTGTGCTGCAGTGCCAGCAAGGAAGGCTGTCAAAAAAAAAAAACAACTGGCTGAGAAAGTCAGTGATATATAAATTACTGATGACCCCGTTTCACTTAAACTAGGGCCATTAAAACCCCTTAATTATGTACTTGGCAGGTGGAATGCATCATAGGTAGCCGGTCACACAGGCTGCACCTACAGCAGAGCACTATAAAGGTTGTATACAACCTACAATCTGATTTCACCCCATACTCTGCACCAGTGGAGTACAAACATGGGAGTTTTAACTAAAACAACGTTAGCGGCTGCTGCAGCTCTGCTACATCTGTATGTGCTAGATGCTGAGGTCAGTGCTGATGCTGCTGCTGCTGACAATAGGCCTAGACTGAGAAGGAGAAGAGTGTTCAGGCCCATGGTAACCATCCAGGAGCTACATGAGCTGGAGATTTCAGAGCACTACGGGGTGGACAGGGACATACTACAAGAACTCACCGAACTCTGCCATGGTCAACTCAGACCCAGAGCCAACAGAGGGGAACCCATCCCACTGGAAACAAAGGTATGTGTAGCCCTTAGGATACTAGCTACAGGTACTTTCCAAAGACCAACTGGGGACATGATGGTGGTCTCACAGGCATCAGCATCCAGGGTACTGCACTAGTTACTGGTTGTCATGCTACCACATTTATTTACCCCACACTCCTGATGAAAAGACCAGCAATATGCAACTCTTCTACCATGTAGCACACTACCCTGAGGTACTGGGTGCCATCGATTGCACTCATGTACACATCAAGGCACCACCCACTGAGGAGGGTAGAATCTACATCAACCGCAAGGGGTAACACTCCATCAACTGCCAGGTCATGTGCAATGCCCAGGTCATTATCACAAATCTGTGTGCTGGCAGCCCTGGCAGTTATCATGACTCCCATATCTGGCACGCATCACAGTTGTAACAAATGTTTGCTAGAGGGGACATCCCGCATGGCCATTTACTGGGGGATGTTATGCACTGGAACTGTGGATGATGACACCTATCAGAAATGCACACACACCTACCGAAGAATGCCATAATAAGGCGCATGTACAAACCGGGAACATCACAGAATGTGTGTTTGTGCTGCTGAAGTCACAATTCCGGTGCCTCGATATATCTGGTGGAGCCTTGCAGTACTCTCCAGCCACATGTGCACAGATGTTCACATTATCTGCCATGCTACACAATATGATCCTGTGGAAACAGCTGCAGCAGGATCAGCAAAGGGAAGGGATACATAGCCCCTCAATAGTGCCTAGGTTCACACAGCCCCACCCACAGGGTGACTCAGAGGAGGAACCCCCTGAGGTTGTCCCTGTAGGCAGACATAGGCATGCCCACTATGCCCTGGCCTTGGCCAAGAGACAACGCCTAGCACATGCACTGACAATCTAGAAACCTAGGGACTGACACCTTACTCTGACTCACATACATAAAGTAAAAATGATGACAGCCAGCCCACACAACCTGCAACTAACTATGTCATATATTGGCTGTGTATTGCATGCATCAGAGTCAGCCCCAAACTGCAGGTCTGTCAACTGCTGCATTTGCAAGGTAAGTCACTCTCCAATACAACACTTGTACAGGGTACTAGACTATGGTAGCATATGTATGGACCTGCCGCATGTATGCAAGGGAATATAGTGGGCTACTGGGCTACTTGCAGAGATCTAACAGCCACTTGCAACAACAGGTACTCTGTCCAGTGGTGTGTGCCCCATAATATTCACTAGGCCACATGGCTGGAAACTCCACTACATTATTCAAGGGAGATGTCAAACAGTGGGGTCACAAGACAGTCACACTACTGTCTATGCCAGTAGAGCATGAGCAGGTCATCACCCAACCCCAACACATCCAGTGTTCCCATACAACTGCAGTAATAGTAAGTCTGCAAGGATATATCAGCATACCAGACAATTCCAGGGATGTGAAATAGAACCTGGCCACATGTTGTATTTCCCACAAAACGCAGGAGTGACAGTGTATGTCTGTATGCTGTTGAATGTGTGATTAATGACACATCCCTGTCTGGCGGCCTGTGTGGCGCAGTGGACTAGAGCCATTAGTATGGGTGATGGTGTTGATGGTTTGACTCTGGCAGTACCCACATCTTTTGCATGTGAGGTAGTCATATGGTGGTGTTCCCACACTGTCATACCACTCAATCAGTTAGTGCAAGAAAGCTGGACAAAGCCAGGGAGAATGAGGGACAAAGGGCCAAAACTAGAGATAGACATTACAGATGCTCTGATTAACTTAGAAGGTGACTAGTATAAAAGCGGGTTGCATCAGTACAGAACATCTGAGGGATATGAAGTCCAACACTCAAATGACTGTGTAGTTAGTACTATTCAGTGACTCTGTTATACAGCATTTTACTTGAGCACAACAAATGTATGAGGAACAGAAGAGACATAGGGGGTGAATTGCTGGACATTATGCAAAAACATGTACAGTGAGAGGTATGCAGACTTTCACCCTCTATGTAGTGTTACATTATGTACCCTAATCACATATTAATTACAACACACAAGCAGGGAATGTTGTGGACAATGTCAGGGGAGTGCTGTACTGTGGAAACAGATGCAGCTGCCAATGTCTGTATTACACAAAATCCCAGACTGGAGTACAGGTAGCTCTGGCCTGGAGTTACCTTTTAAGTACTGACAGTCCCACTGGACATACTCCTACACTTAACTAACTTGAGCACATTTCTGTTGCCTCTTCATCACAAAGACCTGCTTTGTGGAAATAAGTATGGAAATGCAGACAGCTACTTATACATATCTGTCTGACCCTATCCCCCTCCCACATGCTTAGTGTATCTATCAATATGTACTGTAAATATATATATATATATATATATATATATATATATATATATATATATAGTCATATATATTACAATGATACATAGAATCTCCACATATAACTACATAATTCATATACATAACATACACACACAGCAACATTTATAGAGACATCACTGTTATACACATTATATATATATATATATATATATATATATATATATATATATATATATATGTGTGTGTGTGTGTGTGTGTGTGTGTGTGTGTGTGTGTACATATGTGGGAATGTATGAATTTGCCCACATACCCTAAGAATGCTGAGGTTATCTGCACTCAAAAATCAAAACAAACATTTGCCCAAAGAAACCAAACCATGGCCACAACAGTGCATAATCCACTCACCCACAGACACCTGTGCCTGCAGAATGTGACCATGCAGACAGACACAGGTGAGCATGTGGTGTAATGTCTAATCATTTCAATGGATGCCCTGGACAGGCCAAATTATACAAGGCCACATGTTTGTCTATCTAACTGCAACCAGCCACATATGGGCACACTGGTAACTGTACACACATAGCAGGGATATAAACAGTATCTGTCTCTTAGGACACCAGATACAATCACAGTCTCAAGCAATATCACTCTGCAGGCCACACATGCTGTCTAACACAAGGCTACTTTGCATACTCCACAAGTACAGTGCCTGCAATCACATATACAGCAGATGTAACATGTGGTCTGTGCGATAAGTTCTGTGAGCTATAGTGTGCACCAGTAGATAGGTTGGGGTTCTAATCTCACATCAGCCAACTGTGTGTGTGTGTGTGTGTGTGTGTGTGTGTGTGTGTGTGTGTGTGTGTGTGTGTGTGTGTGTGTCTGTGTGTCTGTAAATATATCCGCTTGTAGCACTATGGATATACCCAGATCGGCTATCCCTGGGTAAGGTTATGCACATTTTGGCCCTGTAACTAACTGCTGGCCTCTAGATTGCCCTCATCTACAAGGCCTGCTGATGTCATTCACCTTAAGAGCATTGGCTGCAGTGAAATGTCAGATAAACTGCGTGGCGCATGTGATAAGTACTGCGAGCTATATTGTGTAATAGTAAATAAGTAGGGGTTCTAATCTCACATCAGTCAACTCTTTCTCAGAGTGTGTGTAAATATATCCCACCTCCAATACTATGGACATGACCATATGAGCCATGGTTATGCAGTTTATGGCCCTGTAACTAGCTGCTGGACATAAATTGCCCTCCTTTACATAATTGTATCTGATGTCCACCACCTGTCTGACCCTGACACAGGATATTTGTAGATGTGCCAACTCCATCACCACATTGTGTTGATTTGTAAGTTCAGAAAACCCAGGTGACACATATCAAAGGTAGCAGACCTTATCACAAAGTATGGATGCATGCTTACACTGACCTCCACCATTATCCCTAACAGACTGTTCTGCACATATTCACCTAGGGACCCATACACATATACTGCCATACCTTGCTGATGTCATATTTCCACTGTGCTGCCATATTGTGCCGCTGTGTTGATGCCATGTTTCCATGGTTTATCCTCTCAGATAGTAGAAAAAGAAAAACCTGAGTTATAAATCCAAACAAGCCAACAGCAGTAAAAATCCAATGAAACAATCTAACAGTCCAGAGCCACAAGCTATAAGAACACAGTTTATTGCAGCAATAAATTGTGTTCTTATAGCTTGTGGCTCTGGACTGTTAGATTGTTTTGTTAGAGTTTTATCCCCTCAGATCCCTGCAACAGACACATACACAGGTCCGCGACACACCTGTCATTCTGTAACACTCCCACCAATACCTCATGCAGTATAAGATACACAAAGTGTAATGTGTAGTCATGACACATGCCAGCATACAGTACCTGCTGTGGCCCACAACAAGTAGAATGGCAAAACAATACTGCACTACACAAGTACATGTCAAGTAATATAGTCACCCTGTGATCAGAAACATAGTTGCATTTCCCTGCATCAGTGGCATGGATGACCATGATGTGGCACAGGTATCATCACCTGCACAGGCTGTGGTGTTGGGATGCTGGAGTCCTAGTCTGTGCCAAACAGTTAACATCATGTGTGAGTCAGGAAGGGGTGCAGGTTAGATGGGCCATGGAGAGGTGCTGTGTGTGTCTGTAGGTGACCTGCATGTGACAGTGGTGTTAGAATGTGTGCATGTACACAGTCAAGCCCAGTGCTAGCCCTACATGTGTATATGCTGGACAGCTGTGGACAGTACATGGTAGAGTGGACAGTTCACCATCTCTGGCCAGAAACACATGAAATGGCTCTCCCAGCAGCGGCACTGGCACCACCATGCCCAATGTCAGATGCAGTGCTAGTATATGATGGTGACTGCTGCCTGCTGGAGCTGTGTCCCCCATGGGACTGCCCAGGACCACATGTCCATGGCTTGCCATGCCATGGTGTGGACAGCACACTTCCCTCTGTAATGCCGGAGGTACTAGCACTATAGGTGTGTGACTCTGCATGGCTATGTGGACTCTCAGCAGATGGTGTTGCTGACCTACGTCCATGTGTTCAATGCCCAACACCAACCAGATGTTCCAGTACAGACAATGTGCAGTCCAAGAACCAAACTGATCCAGGGTGTCCCCAGTGTGGTGGAGGCAGTCATGGATGTCAGACTGTGCTGCATCCATAACCCTAAGCATACATCTGGCGTTCCATTCAGAATGTGCCTTGCCTCAATGATGGCCCAGAATATGTGCCGTGTGACCCATGATGTGACACCTGCAACACGTGGTGGATAGACAGCAGTGTGGGACCTTGCCAGCTCTCTGGCTATGGCCAGTGTCTACACTCACTGAAGCCATAGTTGCCACACTGTTCTGTTCAATGTCACCACCCTCTGACTGTCCAATATCTGTGGCCTCTGGGGACTAGGTATGTGTGGACATACTGACTGTGTGCCATGACAATGACGGCAGAATAGGGATGTCAACCTCTGAGACAGATTCAGCCCCTAACAACTTCACCTGTGCCTCACTATGGCCACCACAACTTCACCTGTGCCTCACTATGGCCACCATTATCATCAGAGTCTGATGAGACACTGACATCAAGTTGTGAGGGGGACAGACCCCAACATTCATGGTCAACTGTGAGAAGCAATACAAAAGCAGTACATTACTACCTGCGCTATGTATAGTTATCCACACAGACTCATACAGATGTGTGTCCACAACTGCATTACCAGTCTCACATCTTCCCATCTCTGCTCCCATGCACACCAGACAACCTCACAACAACATACATAGAGAAGGCAAAGCCTTTATAACATGCACTTTAGTGACATCCAGTTAAAGTTGCCAGTACACTATACTTGTAAGGTATGCAATATGACACTATATGTGATAGAAGTACACATAAAACCCAGTACACCTATCTTGAGAATGATATGCCAGTACTAGTGTCACTGCTTCAGGTATGTACAATCTCCCTCTTGTGTTTCAACAGGCATCTTGGAGTACTTGCGTCATGTATACCAGGCTGTGTAGTCACTCATAGCTATAAGTGCAAACATGTTAGTGTTCTTTCAAATAAACACCTGTGATTACCTAGTCTATGAACTGTAGTCAACTGTTTCAGAATGGAACATACTAATATTCTACTCTGGCTAAACACAAGATTTGTACATAGGGCAATATGGCAGCCCTTAACTTTCATAGGGTATATATGATCCATAAAACAACAGTATCATACTTACCAGGTACAGGACCATGGACTTGGGCCACACCTGAGGGACCTATGAAAAGGTGAGGGAGAGATATTGCCAGCACCCCCAAATGTTGCAGCACTACAAGATGATATGTGCATATATCCACATGTACAGTAGCTACTGTGATACTACTTGTATTGCTGACATTCTGAGTATGTGTGCAAAACTGAGCTTAAATCCCAACCCCATTCCTTAATGCTGACAGACCTGACACCCATGTACAGCTGTTCATGACTGTGCCTCCCCTTGGACAACAATATCTGATGGTGCTGTCTGAGTCCATCCACTATTATCTCATTCTCCACATCTGAGAAGAGGACATGTCTTCTGCTGTACATGGTCCCTGAAAGGCAACAACAGGGAAACACATTAAAAAAACAGATATGTCGATGTCCACTATTTACAAATCCAGCACACCCATAATGACCTGCACTATCGACTGCTCCCTCACACATCATACCCCACAGTCTGGCAAGACACTACATGTGTGAATACCACCAAGATAGGAGCAATACTGGGGTATGTCCCTGTGTGACATGACAGATTCTGCTGCATGCTCCTACAACCAGCACTGCAGTCTACTGTGGTGTGTCTCCTATGGGCAAACTTCCACTAATATGTCATATGGCCACTACCAGACAAATAGCAGTGTGCTAGTACAACCACTATATGGTGACAGTCCAGCAACACCAGTGTGCAATAATGACAGAACAAAATGCAAACCTGTTGTAGTATATGTTCTCTGAAGGTATCATACCTCTCAACTATACAGATGTTTGCAGAATGTCAAGATGTTTGCTTCATAGTTTTGGTAATTTTCAAACAAAATTCTGGACTTCTGACAAATGGTTGGCCAATCATTGATGGTTGATGCCAGAAAATGAAGACAGACATCCGAATATCAGATGTCATACCCTTCAGAAATCAGTTATGCTACTGTGATACCTGTTATTCGATTCACTGTCTTACTTTGTACAAGCATCTTTAACTCATTACATCTGAATGGTGCCTCCAGGTGCATCCACAGTTAACTCCTACTGATGGCTCTAGACATCATATTTTATGAATAATTCCAAACCCATGCTATGTACAAGGTTCTAAAAGCTTTTATCTTAAACCGTACAAAATTACTAAATAAACTGCATTAATATTTGACCTCTGTCTATTGTAGGTACAGCGATATTAACTGTTGTTTTATGATAATAATTAATATAGATAAAATTTTCACATGTTTCTAAATACTTCAACAATCAAATAACACATACAGAACCCATTAGCCTCATATGAAAGCTCTCAGCTAGATGAATAAAATGCTGCTGACAGTATGTGTATAACTTGAGTGGTTGCTGAGATATTGTAAGTTGTTTACAAAATATTACAAACATAATAGTAACTGTGTTTACTGTGGCTTATAAAATTCAGTTTAAGACCTAGAACCCAAAGGATACTACCACTATAAAAAATAGTTTGCACTGAAGGGTTTGCCATGTATACTTCTTTCATAACCCCTATGGTTTCAGAACTAGGAGCATTTGTTTGAAATGTGAGGACAATTTGATTCTGTCAAAAGGCTTAGGTTCTGCCCATTGGAAGTTATGGTTCAAAATTCCGGAGCTCCATTGAAGTGAATGAGTTGAACAGTGTCCCTAATTGTGGGCCTTTGTCCCTCCATTACTTATGTCTTTGTCCAGATTTCTTGGTGTAAGAGGTGGACAGCTGTGATAGGCATAGCTCTCAACCAAACAGGGACAAATGTCAAGAGAATCAGGGACATAGCCAGAGTACATCAGGGACATTCAGGGACACTTTTAAAATGTTAGCACTATTTATGTGAGACATTACAGAATGAGAGGAGGTGAATTACTGTACCTCATTTAATATTACAGGAGTGTACATCCTTACTTATTGTCAGTATGTATTAAGTGTCATTCACTAGTTTTCCTACAACAGCCAACCTTTGTGGGAGGGATTAACAGGGACAGAGCTAAGATGTGAGTGAAAATCAGGGACAGTTGAGAGGTTTGCATGTAGGTGTAGGACAGCAGCATATCAATGACATGTCATTACCATAGATCTGCCTGTAGATGTAGGACAGCAGAGTATCAATGACATGTCATTACCATAGATCTGCCAGCAGGTGTAGGACAGCAGAGTATCAATGACATGTCATTACCATAGATCTGCCTGTATGTGTAGGACAGCAGAGTATCAATGACATGTCATTACCATAGGTCTAAGACAGGCTTACTGTTGTAATCCCTATTGCCCATACCTCCAACCTCCCATCTGCATCCTGTTATATGGAGAAATAGGTTACATACCTGGTGGAATGCAATACTCTTTTGTTGAACTTTGCTTCCAGTAATCTTTTGAAAATATTCTCCCTGTGTGAGTTAAGTTTCATTCAGACCTGTTCCCCATAACCAGTTGCTTGCCTTTTTAAGGTACTGCTCATTAGCAGGTAATTGCCTCTGCACCAGTCTGTGGCTCATATTTGCTATTTGTAGCCAAAACAGCTGAATTGCAGTATCATTAGCCGCCAGTGGCATGTCACCACAGTGCAATATATAAGGCCTTCATGTAGATCTGAGCCCCTTTCTTAGTTCTTAAGATGGATATACTGAAGTGTGGAGATTACAGCATCACAGCCAATAGGTACCATTACTGTCAACTGTAAAAATGTATGCAATATGTCAACAGTTTTGCCTCATATGTGTAGTCAGTGTCCCATGACATTGTAGTCATATGCCAGTTCAATGGCAGATATTGTGGACTGAGGTCAGGAATGAAAGACAAACATTTGAGTGTCAGACTTCTACCCATCAGAATATGCATGGTACTGCAATAGCTGTTATTCTATCAACATTCTATCTTTATCTGACTAAACTGTTAAACATGTCCCCATCTATGGGCCTTTGTCCCCCTCCCCATTAAGTATAGCTATGTCTGGATTCCTTGTTTTACAGGGTTGGGATGTATGGTAGGTCTGTAGCAGCTGCCTTTACATACAGCTGTGTATGCTACAAGCTACAGCTACTGCTGCAGGCTAAAACTCATAGGGGGGTGTGAACACTTTGGAAGGCAACAACTGTATGTGTAACTGTGGCAGCCCTGTCATTATGGCAGAGCCATGGTAAGGGTACGTCTGTTATGCAACAGTGTCAATAACAAAGTAGTAGGCGGCATATAGTTAGGCTATACAGATATGTGCAGTGTGCCCCTACCTGCAGGCCTTTAACTTACAAAACTGGATAGCAGTTTATTAATTAGCAGTAACCTGTGTAGATAAAAATTGCATGGCTCAGTCATTAACTGCTGTCTTCACAATAATGTAATTGAACTGCAAAACAGATCTGGATTTGAACCCAGGACTAGGTGTGGCAAAATGTACTGTCTGCAAGGCATTTAACAGACTGAGCTACTGAGTCACTGCTACAGCAGGTCTATTTGCAAGGCATATGTCCAGATATACAGGCAGTGACACACATTGTCTGCATCCATCAGTATGTGCATGGCTTTCTATGGCTGTATTTCTGCATCAGGCTCACAGTTGAGCATGTACTTTGCCATTGATGCCTTAGCAGGCATGTTTCTACATGTTGCTGATAAAAGGGCACATTCACCTGCTATCAAAGGCCTCACTTGCATCCATTATTATGTATAGAAAAAGCAAAACCGGAGGACTGCTGTGAACACAAAAAACCACAAATTTAATATGAAGCACTTTTCGTCTGCCTCTATGGACAGACTTCTTCAGATCACAGTCTTTACAGACAGCAGTCCTCTGGTTTTGCTTTTTTATAATCAATTATTATGTCTTTGGCTGTCTAGTGGTGTATTATTGCACCAGAGTCCAAGGTACACTCCCATTTTTCCCGTTAGGTTTAATTCCTGTTTGTGCAGTGTGGTGTGGTGCACAGCTCTGCTGATATACGCCTAATAACTGTAAGTGGCAATCACTATTTTTTGATGAAAACACTTGTTTTAATTAAGATCTGCATTGTGTGATGGGTTAATGCACTGTGCTGTATGTTTGATGGGCTTGGGTTCGAAACATGGGAGAAATGTTTATTTTGTATGTGTCTGACAATGTAATAAACACATTTAATCATTAAAGCTCTAGTTAAGCCGAGCTAAGCGAAGTAGCATGGAGCACCATGCAGCTCCTTGCAAATCCATGATAAAAAATATAAAGAAAAGAAAAAGGGGGTGATAGGAAAGTGGTTAAATGGGGGCAAGCAGGGGGAAAAACATAGTGAAAGGCAGGTACGGATGTGCAGGAAGAGTATAGGAAAGAACCATAGCTATCCATTTCTTGTACAGCAACAGCTGTGCACTTTGAGAGAATTTGTAGATGAATTTGGACTCTCAAACCCCAGAGAAAGGGATCAGGACAACATAACTGCATTGTCAAACCAATTGGACCAAATTACTTGTGTCCAGTGGACACGTGCAAATTGGAAAGCTATGTATGGGACAATATTTTTTGGGGGGACAGGTGCCCATTATTTTAAGGTGAGAGTGGAATGTTGGGGAAGGGACATAGGTACATGTGGAGAGGTAAGTTTGGTAGGAGAGGATGCATTTGCAAACAGACAAGATGGACAAGACAGCAGTCAGGGGCAGTATGTGACACATGACATGGGTGAACACCTTGGATGGGGAGGATGTTGTGGAATCCAAGTTGCATGTGCCTCCAGATGGCAGCAGCATGACTCATGTCCCCACCCATGGGACTGTTGGCACTGCTCCTTCACTGCCTGGAGGGTGGTTGTGCTGGAGGCTGGGTGCCAGAGTGAGGCTGTACCACCAGGTTTGCCAGCATGCTCTCAATCTGGCACAGGAGGTGTTCATAGCTGTAATGAACAATCCTGTGCACCATGACCAACACTTGAGCCTGGGCAACAATGATTCCTCTGCCACCACTCCCATGGGGAGGCCAGGCCTTATACCCTGAGGCAGTCCCACCTGACACCATGGGTGGTGCAGGGGCTGCAGAAGGGGCACCACCAGTCTGGGCCCCAGACATGGTAGAACCCAGTGCCATGGCCAGTTGAAGCAAGGTAGGTGGATCAGCCAGAACTGACCTACCTTGACATGCTGTGGTAATAGAGGTATAGTAATAGTATAGGTTAGTTGTGAACAAATCATTGTTAGTAATAACAGCATGGCAGAACATTGGAAATACCCCAATTACATATCAATGCATATTATGTGAAACACAACAGTGAATAACAGAACAGGCAGTATGTTAACATCATGCCAGTAACAGTTACAGCATCAGGTGAACAAAATAGGTAAATTACCAAGATATGTTAATATGCAACTATTATAATACATAACAATAATAAAACACATGTCCCAAAATACAGTTAATGTAACAACATATGTTAATAGTAAACCATAACCAATGAATAACAATTATAAATAAATGAAGATAAGGGGTGGGGAGAGAGAGCCAAACAATCCATTAATGACATTGCAGGTTATTTCCCTGACAACAGTACTACTATCTACTCTACAGGTCTGTATTTTCTTTATTTGTACAGTGACTACAAGTCTCCTATAGCTGATGCAGCACTTACATACCTCTCAAGCTATTTGCATGGGGCACTATAGACCAAGCAGTAACAACTGTAGGTACACAACTACACAGAACACTTGCACATCAGATGGATCTGTATAACTACCAAGGTGTTCTGTGGGCTGATTTGGTGATACTTTGCAATCCAGGTAATCATTTCCATAGTAATCATGTGACTGACTGATTACACAATATTAATTACAGAATGTGAAATCATGACATGTATGTGTACAGTACAGGCAATAAACAGCTGTTATGCCTTGGCTGGCAGGCATGGGAATAAAACCCAATAGCAGTGACTGCAGGGGACATCTGCATAGAATGTATTAATTGACTACAGCTACTTTTAACAGACACTCCAGGCATACAGCCATACTGGGATTACACACTTTATTTCTGACTGAACATTGCTGATGCACACATTCTTGCTAATGATTTTAACAGTCTGTAACATCTAAACACACAATTATCAACCCATAATATGGGCTACCTCACCCATTTACCTGTAGTTCCTGTGGAGAGAGAAATTGTGAGCATTACGTGATTGCTACTATAATATTTACTGCTACATACCACTGGATTTGAACCCTGGAATGTGTGTGGCAAACTGTACTATACACAGTGGATTTAACAAACTGAACTAAGACACTGCTGATTACTGAATGACTGATATTTGCCTAGAGCTCACCAGGAACCAAAATATGACATGGTAGCATACCTCTCAACTTCTCAGAACAAGAAATCTGGACAGACACATCAATAAAAGTGGGACAAAGGCCCAGAAATAGGTACAATTTTTAATTATTCCTCTTACAAACTTAGAAAGTTGATAGAATTGCAGGTATTGCATAAGCATGCATTTTCTGAAGGGTACGGTCTGAAACTCAAACATCTATCAATATTTTCTAACTTCAGTCTTTAATGATTTGCCACTTATATGTCCGAAAACCACAATTTCATGAAAAATGGACCAGAAATATGAGACAAACATCTGGACATTCTGCAAAAACCTGTACAGTTAAGAGGCATGCCTGGTAGTACTACTACGGTGTTATACTAGACTGCAGTGACAGTTGAACACACACGCATGAAATACAAGCATACTGCAGATAGTAGGTAAGCTATATTTCAGTATCAACAATGCTGGTGTACACATTTTATTGTTAGTGGTTTGACATATATGTGAAGTCAACAAACAATGTTCATGGAGTGGGCTACCTCACACATATACCTTTATTACCTGATGTCTATGGACGACAGAGCATTATGTGACCAATGCTGGCCTAGAGACAGCCTTGAATAGTGCTATATGAGTTAACCAATACATTTTCCAGCCATTAGATTTGCATTCTATGGCTACTACAGTGATATACTTGACTGCAGCACCTTACCTTACAGCTTCAAAGCATACAGCTCTACTGCCATGGTTACAAGACAATCCTGTTATACACCATTTTCCTTGGTGTTATTGCTGTTTCATGTTTTTATTTAATTACAGTTGGCATTATTCATTTATTGCACTACAGCTCTAATTCCACATTTATTGCACTACAGATTTTATTGTATATACTTTATTGGTATTGTTTCCATGTTTTTATTGCACTATAATTGGAATTATTCACTACAGCTCTAATTCCACATTTATTGCACTACAGACTTTTCTGTATATACCTTATTGAGGTTAATGCTTTAATCTTTCTTGCTTATTTCACTACAGTTAGCATAATACAGCCATACTCACCACACTCACTGCGCAACCTGGCCAAGCACCTGGCATGCGACTCGACATTGCAAGCCCTCTCAGCTGCAGCTTTTGTGAGAGAAGCACACCGTTATGCATACCAGTTTTTCAAACATACAGATTTCAGTTAGTTAAGAGAGCAGAAGGGATACTTACATACTTGTCAGGTATTTCCAACCCTTGCTTCTTGGAACCAGGTTTCCAAGGTTCCCTTCTTTTGCCTTTTCAGATTGCCATGGTGGTGACGACACTGCTCACCTGTGCGGGTGATATCAGTAACACTGGTGAGTTCTCTGGCCAACTGGTCCCAGGCCTCTGCCTTATACTCTGAGCCTTGGAAACTGCCTGCAGCAGCGGCCTATCATCATGGTTTTTGACAAGGATTCCAGCCATGAGCCTGGACTCCAGAATGCCCCAACCCTGCACCGGAAAGCATGCACCTTTACCAACATCACCAGCCATACCTTCAGTTGATCAAACTTCAATGGATTCTTTTAAATTCCTGTCTATTGGGCTTAATATAGGCTGTTTTCATACCCTTAAATGTCATTGGGTAACATTCAGAAAAGTGCTGCATCACTTAGCAGCTTGGAAATCAATCAAGTAGAGCTGAGCAGTACACAAACATTGGCAGCCATTACCATGTTTATGCGGTGCTTAGCAGGTTTAAGCACAGTTGAGTAGATTTCAGCAGTGCACAATGGGGGCATATCTTAAAATTGTGTGCATAATGTGTACAACAAAAATACATAGTTGCTCTCCCTTCCATGTATTCGAACCCTGGATCTACTACACAATAAGCCATTACCCTAGCCATTTAGCTATGTGGATATTAAGGAATTGAGTATACCTTCACATATACCACAGAACTGCGTGTTGGCAGCACTGTGCAACTTGGCATGCCATGCTGTGCCATACAAACATGCTTGAACCTGCTTATACGCACACTTCTATTTTATTTTACACTCACTAAACAGCAAAAGCGCTGCTTGGCAACTGTAAAATAGTAGCTCAACAGATCTCTCTCTCTCACACTCACACATGCATACATGTTCCCACACAAACACATATACACAGTTTTTTTAGTTTTTACTTTTATTTAATTTGACACTTGCTAAACAGCAGAAACGCTGGTTAGCAAACTTAATATAATGGCGGCCATTCCATTTTCTCAGTCTGAGCTCCACAGTGGCTTCATATGCTGCCTTAAAGTGGTGGACATGTTTTTCAACGAGCATTACTTGTACATTAATGCCCTGGTGGAGAACACTCATTATTCAATCAGGGTACTGATGTACAGTTTGTCCATTTTCTAAGCTAGAATAACAGACCCATAAATATAGAGTCAGACTTGTGTTTTCAAGTATGCATTTAGTTTCAAGGAAAGGCAGTTCCATAGAAACGAAAAGATAGTATTGCTGGCTAAGCATGACATGTGCAGAAATAACAGTTTTCAAGGGAAAGCTACGTGTACTTGCAATGGAATGCTAGATACTGTGAGGCACATGCAAGACAAGGCTTGAAAACCAAGGCTAAAGAGGTGTGTAAAACATGCCATGGTTTTGTTATTATTAGGAAATACTTCAGATATGGTCAATTGAGTCACTTAAGTTAGCTTTTGGACTGATATTCAAAAGGTCTTTGCAGTACACACACTTCAGCCTGACTACAGAAGTCAGGTCAAATATCCATACTATTCAGGAAAAGACTGTGATATTATTCAGGAGAATCAGAATATGCATGTAGAAAATTTGGATATATTTATCAGTACTATTACTGTTATCCAGCATTCCAGAATTTTAGACTGTTATTATTTGACAGGACTGTTATTGAAGACAGTATTCTAATAAACATCTAATAAAGCATTCTCAAGCAAACTACAGTATGTACAGAATTCATTCTGAAATGTACCAAAGACTTGGCCCATAAATGAGAGACTGGCACCTGTTCAGCACAGGTATGGGTAATTAATAAATAAATACATTCATCCCAGTCTCATTTCAGTTGTTTCCAGTTAATTCTGGTATACTACAGTCTTATCAAGTCTTCTGGTATAATTTCTGCCATATTGATGTTTTAGAAGTACAGAGCCAAATTATATGAAAGTAATCTGCCTCAATGCAATTACTAGTGTGCCTCAGTGCCACTACTAATCTGCCTCAATGCCATTACTAATCTGCAGCAGTGCCTCTATTAATTTGCTTCAGTGCTGCTACTAATCTGCCTCAATGCCATTACTAATCTGCAGCAGTGCCTCTATTAATCTGCTTCAGTGCCGCTAATAATCTGCCTCAATGCCATTACTAATCTGCCTCAGTGCCGCTACTAATCTGCCTCAATTTCATTACTTATCTACCTCTGTGTCATTACACCTCCAGTAACCAGGATGTAGTTACTGTTTCCTAACCCACAATCTAACAGGAGAGTGCTGCTGAGAGTCGATCATTTTATAAAAAGTGAATGAGATCTGATAGGCTAGGCATGGGTGGTGTATGTTTTGGAATACTAATGCCCAATTATACTCATCCAGTTCAAAAGATCATTTATTAAATTGCTAAACAAGAACAAAACTACATCCTCCCTATGATCTGACAATATACCTGGTTATTTAATTAATAGTGTTAAAATGCTGTTACAGACCCACTCCTTAAACTTCTTAGCCTATGTTTAGCTAATGGTTTCATCCCTGATAAGTGGTGTACTGCAGTGGGGATGCTCCTCCATATGGGTGGTCTTACACCCAGCCCAAGTAATTACAGACTGGTCAGTCTTACAAGCTTCATCTGCAAAAGTTATGGCATGCATTATAACTGACCTCATACACTATGGTATCTAGAATATTATTAGACTTGATCCATCAACACTTTAGCTTTCTGAAGGCTCAATCCTGTCTACTGAATCTGGTAAACTTATTTGAAAGGGTTACAGAGGCTGTAGACATTGGTCATGTAGTACACATGACTTTAGTTTCAGGCAACTCATTGAAAGTACAGTGTACCTCATGGCGTCATAATGGGACCTCTCTTTTTTTGGCCATTAATTCTCAGATCTTCAGGCAAAGAGCTAAAGCCCCTGGCTAACATAGTTGTAGATAACCAAAATGGGGATTGTGTTAAGTCACATTCTGACAACCAAATCCTCCAGAGTAAACTCTTCCTAGTAAACACTTGTACTAAAACTGAGCACAAACAAAATGTTAGAAAGTGTTGTATCATCACTTTTGGTACACAACCCCACCTTTCATCAAACTGTACACAAGACACCACAACAACACAAAAGTCTAGTCACGGATGTACAAACTTTGTTTCATAGATAACTCCCTCACATTTGGCCATCATGTGACAGTGGTTGTCATGAAATCCTTTTATTTTGCACAGCTATTTCCCACAGGAATTTTATTGGGGTCTAAAGAGGTAATCACTCCGTTGTACTCAGTATTCGTCTGGTCAATTTTCAAGTACAATGTTCCCTGCTGGATACATCTTACTGAACATATTAAACAATAAAAAGGCCCTGAAGATTCTCAACCAAAAAGGTCAAAGGCCTAAAGTCCCTCAGCTATCAAGAAAGGATGGAAGATCTATTCCTTTAGTGTCTTATAGACTTTTTAAAGAATTCTTACTGTGCCATTATAGACTCAGTTATTGTGAATTTTCTGGCATCTGCATAAGTGCAAAGACTACACCAACAGAAGAACCAGGGACCTAAATATCTATCAAAAGATTTAACAAAAAAAAAAAAAGAAGAAGAAAAAAAAAGTGGAGGGACAGGTTTATAACCCAGCACTACCCTAACCTCTAGAATACAATCCTCTGCAACTTTGTGACTCACTATCTCCCTTTAAATATAACTTCCAAACCAAAGAGTAAAAAGGTCACACTGACAAACCATTTAGTAAAAACTACAAGAATAACCTAACCAAGCTAGAGTTTTTACTGTGTGATACCTTAAACCTACTGTAATAGTGGTCCATGGGATATATGCAAATGACTCTTTAAGGGCATCAAGTGTATCAAGACTGTTTAAATTATAATACAGTCAAAATGCATTTGTTAGAATGCTTTAGGTTAACACCTGAAGCTTATAGGGAAAAGTTTTGTGAGCACAGATGCAAGGCAGCTGAAAGTGTGAGTGAATATGTTGCTGAACTAAGCACTTATTTTCATAGGTGGGTGAGTGGATGTCAGGTCACCACTTTTGAAGGGCTGGCAGACCTTTTGGTGAGGGAACAAGCCCTTAGCACTTTGCCTGAGGACATGAGAATCTGGTTAACTGATAAACAATGCAATACTGTAGATGAATTGGGAAAGAAGGGAGACCTATATCTAGCAAGCAGGGCATCACTGCAAAGGAAATGGACACTCAGTGCTGTTCATGGGTCTAAGGGAACCCATGGTGGGCAGCCCAGACTGCCCCAACAGTGTCTGCCAGTAGTAGGGAAAACCACTGGTCCAGGTACATGTCCAGGACCAATGGTTAAATGTTTTAAATGCAACCAGTGGGGCCATGTAGCATATAGATGTCCACGGAGGCAAGGTGAGGAACAAAAGGTGGGAGAGCCAGTAAGTGGGAATGACAAAATGCCAACAGTAGATTGTCTTGAGACAACAAGGGTACCAAACTACCACAAGAGGTTATATACTAGCTTAGTAAATGGGAAAGATGCCATGGCTAAGAAAGGCACAGCCTCTGACCTAACCATTGTGAAGCCTGCAATGGTTACAGAGGACCACTACTTGGTTGGGCAGTCTACTCCAGTCAGAGCTTTAGGAGGGACTCCGTTCCAAATACCTTTGGCTAGGGTTCACCTTGACTGGGAGTGTGGAAAAGGAAGCTAGTAAGTAGGTGTGTTTGAAGATATCCCTGCCAATGTCCTGATAGGGAATGACTTAGATAATACAATACCATGTGTTCATGCAGTTACATGCAGTCAGGCTTGGAGACAAGCATATGAGTCTGGTAGCCTTGGAGAGACCCAGACAGACCACACACTTGCAGCCAGGACTAGTGAGGTGGTTACTTAAGGGAGGGAGCTACCTTGTAGCAGTGAGACTGAACATGAGCCATAGCTGCTTGTGGGTACTGCTGTTCCCTTGGACAGAGTGACTGCAAGGGTAGAGATGAGTAGTAGTACCCAGGGTGACAGTGAGGCACTGATGTCAGAGGATACCACACTTCCTGTGGAAGGGGAGCTGGGGAAGGGTTACTAAGAGAGAGTTGAGACAAGCTTAGCTCTCAGAACCTACATTACAAGGCCTGAGAGAGGTAGCTAGTGAGGCATCTGATTCTCATGGGAAGGGGGAATCTATATACTGGGACAAAGGGTTGCTGTATAGAGAGTGGACCCTGAGTGAGGGCTAGAGGGTGGGAGAATACAGCAGTTGGTAGTGCCCAGAGTCTACTGTCTGGCACTTCTAGCCATAGCCCATGACATTCCGTTTGCAGGTCATATGATCATAAAACATACAAAGAGATGTATTATGCAGAAATTTTATTGACCTTGGATTTCCAGATATGTAACAGGGTACTGCAGGACCTGTGAGCAGTGCCAAAAGGTAGGCAAGGCAGGAGACAAGGTGAAAGCTCCTTTGATGCCTTTGCCTGTGATTGAGCAGCCATTTCAGAGTGTAGCTATGGATATTGTGGGGCTTCTGAGTACCCCAAGTTCCACAGGGAAAAAGTATATCCTAGTAGTAGTAGATTATGCTACCAGATACCCTGAGACAGTGGATCTGTTTTCCATGGAGGCAGAAAAGGTGGCAAATGCTTTGTTACAGATTTTCAGCAGGGTAGGTTTTCCAAAAAAAAATACTGATTGACAGAGGTGCCAATTTCATGTCAGACCTAATGGCTTGTCTATGGAAGTACTATGAGGTGAAGCACCTAAAGACCACCCCTACCATCCCCAGACTAATGGTCTTGTTGAGAGGTTAAACTCTACACTCAAGACAATGCTACAGGCATTTGCAGACCAGTTTATGAGGGACTGGGACAAATGTTTGCCTCATCTGTTGCTTACAGAGGGGTTCCCCAGGAATCCACAGGTTTTTCACCCTTTGAGTTGCTGTATGGGCATAGGGTGAGGGAACCTCTAGATCTGATTTGGGATGAGTTGGGGGTGAGTGTAAATCCCACAAGGACTCTGTTGTGGCATATGTCCTAAACCTCAGGCAACGCTCAGGGAACACATGGGTTTGGCCCAGAAGAACCTGACAGAAACCCAACAGCAGAAAATGGTCTGGTATGACAGGAATGCTCAAACTAGAGAGTATGCTGTAGGGAAGCAGGTAATGGTTCTCATTCCTGTCAGACACAACAAGCTGCAGGCATAATGGAAGGGACCCTACAAGGTGATAAGAAAGGTCAGTGATGTTAACTACATGGTAGAATCACTTAGGCAGGAGGCAGGGGCACAAATTATACCATGTTAACATGCTGAAACCTTACCATGATAGGGTGGCCCTTGTACTGAGTATTTGTAGAGGATTGCAGGAGGAGTCTGAGGGGGATCTGGTGACTGATCTCCTCAATGAGGCTCAGACTGACACCTCAGTGGAAGGGGTAGCAATGTCTCAGCAGATATACTCTATCCAGGTTTGAGAAATCCGGGCAGTGTTACAGGAGTTTGGGGACATGTTCACTGGGAAATCAGGGTGTACCCTTCTGCTGCAGCACCATGTGGATACAGGATAACAAAGGCTATTAAGCAGGCCCCTTTTAGGGTGTATGAGAGAGTCAAATAGACTCTGAGGGAGGAGATGGAGGAAATGTTGGAACTAGTGGTATTTCAGGAGTCCAGCATTCCCTGGGCCTCCCCAGTGGTGCTGGTACCAAAGAAGGATGGCAGCACCAGGTTCTGTGTGGACTACAGGAAATTAAATAGCCACACAGAGTCAGATGCTTACCCCATGCCTAGGACAGATGAAGCCCTAGAACAGCTAGGTGGAGCTAACTATCTTACCACCATGGATCTTACAAAGAGTTGCTGGCAGGCACACTTGACTCCCAGTGCTAGAAGGAGGTCAGCATTTGTGACTCCTTTTGGCTAGTATGAGTTCACAAATATGCCCTTTAGGATGACAAATGCCCCAGTGACTTTTCAGAGGCTGGTAGATTATATCCTAGCAGAAGCAGGATATTTTGCTCTTGCTTACCTAGATGATATTGCCGTCTACAGCCATTCCTGGGAAGAGCACCTTCAGCATGTCAGGTAGGTGCTGGGCAGACTACAGAGGGTAGGATTGACCTTTAAGCCCAGCAAATGTCAGGTGGGTTTGGCAGAGGTCTCCTACCTGTGACAGAGTGGGGAGTGGTAAGATCAGGCCAGAACCTGCCAAAGTGGAAGCCATTCAGGCATGGCCTGCCCCTATTACCAAAAAGCAGGCGAGGGCATTCTTAGGGACAGCAGGGTACTACAGAAAGTTTGTCCCCAGTTATAGTACCATAGTTGCACCCATCACAGACCTAACAAGGAAAAACAAGCCATATAAGGTAGTGTGGACCCCAGCATGTAAGCAGGCATTCCAGAAGCTTAAAAGGGCTTTGGGAGGACTCTCTGTGTTAGCCAGTCCAGATTACAACACAGGATTTGTTGTGCGGGTGGATGCTTCAAACCATGGGGTGGGGGCTGTACTTAGCCATGTTTCCTCAGAGGGAGAAGAGCACCCAGTGGTATATCTCAGTTGTTGGCTCCAACCCAGGGAGGAATGCTATGTAGCTGTAGAAAAGGAATGCCTAGCCATAGTTTGGGCACTGCAGAAACTTCAGCCTTATCTGTATGGAAGGAAATTCACTGTAGTTACAGACCACAATCCCTTAATATGGCTATATCGAGCCAGCCAGCAAAATGCCAAGTTACTAAGGTGGAGCCTAGGATTGCAAGCATATGATACGACAGTGCAGCACCACAGTGGAGTTAGCAATGCCAACACAGATGGGCTCTCAAGACAGGGAATGGGGTAGTGTATTCCCAGATGGGTTCACCCTCTCAAGCAACATTTTTCAAGGGTCACTTGAAAAACTAGCTTGAGTTTTCAAAGAAGGCAAAATGTGACATTGCCAGCCCAGCTATCTGGAATTTTGTAAATAATCATATGTCATTTGTTCATATGCTTGTCTTAAAAATGTGAGACAACTATATGTTATGTGTATATTAAACTACTGGTGGAGAAGTGCGTGTTGAACTGTATGTTATGTATTGAATTTCAAGAATGTAACCACAGTGTACCCTACTGGAAAAGAACAGAATGTTTTACAATTGTGTTTGTCTCTCAGTTTCACTGAAGGAGACAGAATGTCTAGAGCTAGAAGTTTGTTTCTATTGTATATGTTTCAAATGTAAAGTGTTTCTATTGCTCTGTGACTTCATAGCAGCTGCACATCTGAGATATAAATATTTTTGACACAGATATGTTGGTTTCTGTTAGCCTGGGAACTGAAAGCAGGTGACAAAAAATTATGTAATCCAGATGACACAGCAGTAATGTTTTGATATTAATTTGGGACTCACTCTGAAACTGTGCATCTTGTATTTGTCTTTGGACCTGGAAACATCCTCTCATCAGCACTTGCCTTTCTAATAGTAAGTAACCAGTGTACAATAATCTCTCTTAGATATAGATAGGAATATAGTGAATATTAGTTTAGATGTTTTCTGTATTTATTTGAGACTGTCCTGCAATGTTGTTTTAAAATATGTCCTGTGATTCTATACTCTGTGGTCACTGCACTGAGTTATTGAATATTGTCTTGTTCTTTTCTTATTTTTTATTAAATATATTTAAACCTTTTAATTGTGGCTGGTTTGTTTAGAGATATTTAAGCTCTTAAAGTACTTGGATATGTATGTGTTGACACTGTGTAGGCCACTTGTAAATAGCCTTGACCTTGGCCACACTTAACATTTGGATAATAGTAACATTACACAGTAGAATTGGTCATCCTTTGTAAGGGCCTTATAATAGCTGATAAAGAGCTGGTTGGTGGTAGTGATAGCTACCTTTTAGTCTGGGCAGAAGAGGGCATAACTAGTAAACCTGTGCCAGCCTTTCCCAGGAGTATCAGTGTGTTTGTATATAAAACAAATCACAATGTGTGTGTGTCAGCTACTTGGGCAGGGCCACAAACCACTGGTTGGACAGAGAGGGTGCTGCAAGTTTTGGCTTGACCACTCAGCTGAGATTTTAACCCTATAGATGTGCCAGTGGGGAGTCTTATTGGGGGATCTGGAAAAAGAGGCAGAAACCAGCCCCAGACTGACTGTGATCTCTGTGTGTTCTTAAGGAAAATTGTACTTTACTGTATATGTACTTGTCATCCTTCAAATGTGTACGCCCCTCACTGGTGCTAACGATGAGGATTAAGGCTCCTTGATTACTGAGCCAGTGCAGGGGTGTCACATTCACACTGTTTGTCCATGCAAAGAAATTAAAGGGGGTAATAAAAGTTTGCTGTCTGCACATGTTTTTTGAATTTGTTGAAAGCATTTTGCCATATAACCCAGACTGCCTTGTGGCATGTTCTATAACAGTATGAGGTCCCAAGAATGTTGCTGCATGCAGTCTGGTTCTTGTGCTTCAGGAGTGAGAGCTCTATCTGCCTTCTGAGTATAAAGTTGAAAATATTCAAGGTGGGTGTCTTGTCTCCTCTCCTGTTTAGGATTTCCATGGATATAATTATATGGCACATGCAAGATCTGGTGAGTATCCAGTATAGTAGCATAAGGGTTGCATCTTTGCTTTTGCAAACCTTAGTGCCCTCTTACCTCAAATGGCTGTCATTTCCAATATACACTAAAGTGATTCATGAATGAGTATGAAGTAGTTGGGATGAAAATCATCTACAAAGAAGGCATTATGTGCTCCCTAAAAAAGAGTGGAGTGCTCTCTGCAGCTGATGTATACACAACTACCTCAGGTAGAGGAGTTTAAATATTCTGGTGTCATGTTCATAACTGAGGGTAGAAAGGATCAGTGGACTGACCATCTACCCAGTATAATGATCTAGAGATAGGAGTACTAAATAAATAGTAATGGACTGTGATGGTGATGCATAAACCTGGTCATTGGATGAAGCTCTCAAGGTATGCTCTCCTGTCGCTGTTAACGAGAATGGAGACTTCACAACAGCTCTCAGTCCAAAGGTACTGCCCCAGTCTTCATTGCTCAATCTATGCCCTGTCATCACAAAGGAGCATGTGCTTTGGATAGTGATACAAAGGATAATACAAGATTTACAATGGTAAGAAATGAGGATTTCTGACAGGGTGGCCATATTCACTCTCTCTGATAGACTAAGGAGCTCAGTAATATGGGAAGTATTCAGTGTGCAGTCATCGCTCCTTCATGTGGAGCATATTAGTCAGTTGAGATGGTTTAGACATTGTGAGGATGCCCCTTGTGAGCTTCTGAGGGAGATATTTCAGGCCCAGCTATCTTGGAAGAGGACACAAGGCAGTTCCAGAGAATGTTGTTGGGATATCATCATCTCTCAACATGTCTGGGAACAACTGGGGATCTCACAGGAAGAGCTAGAGTCTGGCTTACCCTATCAGCTTACTACCACCACTATTCACATCAAGATAAGTGGCTTAGAAACTTCAGTGTTGGCTCTGTTTGAATGCCAAAGATCAAACAGTAACCCAGGTGTTCAAAGACGTCATCCAGATGACGGATGAAACCAGCATTGTTTGAACTTTTCTTTCACTGTAAGATAGAATTATTAGATGCTAGCATTTCTGTTTCTTCTGAAATGTTATTCAGAGATTAAAGACTCTATAGGTGATACGCATTCCACCAAAGTATCAATAAATCTTTATACAATACACTTAAACATGGAATAAATACATAACTATCAAACTAAATAAATATATAGATAGATAATGAACAGTAAGATGACACGGTAATGGAGTGAGATGACACAGTAGTGCAGTGGGTAGGGCTGTTATGTGTTACAGATATTGCTTCTACAGATGAGTTCCAGACTGGATATCTTTTGCACAAAGTCTGGTTTACAAACATTAACTCACAACCACCATTACTGTTATCAGGACAAGTGGTTTAGAAAATGGAGATATGCTGCCATTTTGATGGCAGAGATCTATCAGTAACTCAGGTGGTCAGGCAAACAATTCAGATGGTAGAATAAACCTGCATTGTATGAATGACTCTCTCATGGGAGATGTACCGTGTGCAACCCAGTGGGAAAATGTCCCAGGGCAGACCCTGAATACTTTGCATGGATGTCATCATTTATCAGCCTTTCTGGGAAAATCTTTATGGGTTTATGTTGGTTTTCATTGGAAGCCACAGATTTCCACCAAATGATATGCCAATAACTTCAATTGCCCATACTCAAAACTGCCCACAGATGTCAGCAGTGTGTGTTTGTGTGTGTTTCTCCTCAGACGAGTTATCATCCATTGAACCCTCCAGAACTAGTTCTCCACCTTACATATTGGCTGGGCAGGATAGGGCGTGGATCTCATGTGACCCTGAACAGTATAAAGCATTCATTTATTTATTCAATCAATCTTTCAGTCATTCTCCAACTACCCATTTAATCCAATTAAAAGTCACAGAGGAGCTGTATTCATAGCCTATTTCAGCACTCACTGAGCACAGTGCATAGAAGAGCATTTTGAAAAGGATACCAACCATTGCAAAACATCAAGTAGGCATTACAAAAATGACAGAATGGCCTTATCTGCTAGAGAGCAGCTCTCACCAATAGTTTCCATCAGTGTGTTTCAAAAAATGATGAATGGCATAGCACATGCAAAATCTGAATGCCAAAGGCAAAGATAAAGTTATGCAGTAGTAGTGTAACTTTATCACAGCACTTTTTTCTTTTGTTTGGTTTCCTCTGTACTCAGATGGTATGTTGTTCCTGTGTCTATTCTGTTTTACCACCCTTGGTAAATTGTTGAGGCTCCAAACTGTCAAAACATGCAGCTCACAAGTGTCTGTGAATCCTACAGTAGGCTGGCACCCCTTTCAGACTTTGTTCTCAAAGTCTACCTTATCCTGATAGTAGTAGGCACAGACCTGAGGAGGATAAATGGGTTAGGGTAGAATAAAAGTCAAAGGGTATCAATTCCAATATGGACACTCAATGTATATAATAATAATAATAATAATAATAATAATAATAATAATAATAATAATAATAATTAAAAGCATTAATAAGTCCTCCCCGTGGTTGGGTAGCGTTTAAAAGACATGCGTGCGTAAATGGGCATGCCTTTGTTGAAGGTTGGGCATCGAGCTGGCACCTCTGCATTTCGTAAAAATCTACTGCCAATCATTAGTGGACCGGAGTTCCGCTGTGGTGACCCCTTACCGGGAAAAGCCAAAAGACAGCAACAAAGTAATAACAAAGTTATTATAACCTTGTAGTAGTGCTGAAGAGTAAGGGCATATCTGATGAATCACATGCTATGCAAAAATGTAAAAATAGCTTTAGCTGTGCATTTGAGGATGAATTCAGTTGCATTACTATGGGACTCAAATAAGAAGTCAACCCCCATGGTAACGGGCTTATATTCAGCAGCTTCCAAGATAAAGAAGGAAATGCCAAGAAGAGATACCACTGAATGACAGTGGTAAAACTGGGCATCCACTCTAGGTAGGGGCAGTTAAAATATGCTGACAATGAACAAATTAGAGCATTCACAGAAAAATTCCACTCAAAAAGAAAATATGTTGAAACAAAAATGAACTTTGGAATTAACTCAAAACATTTGCAGTTTAGTCAAGAAGCCTGCCTCAGGATTCAGTAAAATCCATGCATGCTCTGTGTAGAGCCTACACAGAATTTACCCATGTACACAGCCACAGTTCCCCCTCAGCAGCGTGCCATGCATATTGATAATGGCACACTCCCAATGGAGATCACAGTAACATGGATATTGAATCTGTGTAAGCAGTAGTGTAGAGGCTGTCCTGTAGTTGTGGATTGTCCAGGTAATTCCTGGACAGATGTTATGCACAAGATAAGAATCCTTGTAATGTACTCTGCTGGTGTATAAATATGCTTATATTTTCTTTTTTTTTTTTGTAATGGCTGTTTGCGTGGTGAGGCACGGTGCTTAGTAATGTTAACAGGCACCTTAGTAGTACATGTGAAGGTATACTGCTTGTCTCACTATCCAAGTAGCTAAATAGATTGAGTCACAGCCGAAAGGGGTGGAGGTCCCATGTTTGAGTCCTGAGTAGTCATACCATTTTACATTTCATGCTGTGGAACTGTGTGAGGTGACCTAAAGGGTGGTTTAATACAAAAACAAAATTGAAAAAGCTGTGTGCTGCTAAGCACTGCTTAAACATGTTAATGACTAGTCCTGTTCGCACCCTGCTAAGCTCTGCCGAAACATGATTGTGCAAGTTTACATGATGCTCAGTTCCACTAAGCTGGTTTACACAATACTAAGCAATGCATCGCTTTTCTGAATATTACAGTATGACATGTAAGGGCAGGAAAGCAGCCTATATTAAGGCCAGTAGGTGGGAATTCTGCTCCATTCATTGGAGTTCATAGTAACCTGTTGATATGGCTAGTGGTGTTAGTGAGGAGTGGGCTTTTGAGTGAAGAGGTGGGGTGTGCAGCAGTCCAGAGTATCTGTTGGACTCCTGGTGATGAACTATGAACTTCACCTGCTGCAGGGTGATTACCTGGGCTTAGAATGTAAATCTGAAGCCTGGGATCAGTTGGCCAGGGATCTTATCAATTTTACTGGTATCCCCTGCACTGGTGAGCAGTGTCATCACAACTATGACAACCTAAAGTGAAAGAAGAGGGGAACCTTGGACACCTTGTTCCAAGAGGCAAGGGCTGTGCATGCCCCACAGATATGTAAGTATGTTTGCTACTACTTTACTAAAATACAAGCAGAGTCCATGAAAACTATTATGCATAATGTTTTGCTTCTCTTCCAACAGCTGCAGATGAATGGGCTCGCAATATCCAATCTAATGCAGAGTGCCTAGTCAGGATGTGGTGTGAGTGTGATAGGTAGGGAGAAATGTCTGATAAATGTACTGCAATACCCACAGTAAGTTTTAGGCCTGTCTTCTGGCCAGTTTGAATCAAATAACACCCACTATTCCTCCCACTCCAGAAACAAAGTACTGTATATGGGTAAGGAAGCTCACGTTCTGGGCAGATATCATATGTGTATAAGTGACAGATTCTAAGGATAATGACAATAAAGTTCAAAGCAGGACTGTGATTTGATAGGTAATGTGTGCAAATAACTGCTGTAGGGCCATATTCACTGCATATTTGTTCTAATCTGACTCCAGTCAATTGTTAAATTAGGTGTGCATGTCCCCTGGAGTCACAGCTTGTGGGTTCTACTACCATGCCAGCCAACTAAGACATGACTGGTTGTCTAGTCTACTTAATGCACATGAACATACCTCTCAACTGTCATAATTTTTCGTAATGTAATGAAGACTGCCTAATCTGTCTGGTCCTTGATTAGCAGATAAATGATTACCTGGAAAACAATTTATTTGCAAATCTGTATACAGAACACCTTGGTAGTAATGTATGAACACAGTATGTGAAACAGTTCCCTGTAGTTGTGTACCTGCATTTCTTACTGTGTGGCCCATACTGCCCCATGCTAACAGGTTGAGAGGTATGTATGTTCAACATCATCTATACAAAAGTCAGAGTTACTGTACACACAAGTGACACTGCACACCTGTAGAAGTACGTATTAGTAATCTATGTAGTAATATCTGTGAGTTCACTAATGGTATGTTTTTCCCTCTCACTCTCCTTATCTTCTTTAATTTATTGATGTTATTTATTAGTTTTATTTTATGTTAATATATCTTGTTAAACTAAAGTTATGTTGGCCTTATGGGTTATTTTATACTGGTTTGCTGTTAACATAATTACTGTTATGTTATTTATTGTTGTGTTCCACATAATATACGTTAATATGTATTTTGATTAATCAATATTATCTTCCATTATGTCAATGCTAACATCTGTTTGGTTATTACTTATCTTACCTTATGTTTACATTTAATTTACTACAGCCCAACAATCTAGGCCAGTGCCATGTGAGCCACCTACCTTGCTTCCCCCAGTCATGGCACTGGGGCCTAGCACATCTGAGCCACAGACTGGTGGGTCCTAGTATATCTGAGCCACAGCCTGGTGGTGCTACTGCACTACCTGCATGTTGGTAGTTCTGCTACATGGGCCGGGGCTGGGCCCCCTTCTAGGAGTGGTGGTGGAAGGGATGATTTTGTCACCCATGATGAAATACCAGTTACGGTGCGCAGGGTGGTCTTTTGAACTTTTGGACAATGCTTGGCAGGATAGAGGGCATGCTCACCACACTGGTGGGGCAGCCACACTCTGGACACCAGCCTCCACCACTACCACCACTGGGCCAGTGAAGGAGCAGTGATGACAGTCCCATGGGTGAGGACTTGCATCACACTGCTACCATGTGGATGCACCTAAGACTGGGATTCCACAACACCCTCCCCATACAAGGTGTTCACCCCCGCTTGTGTCACACACCAACCCTGTCTGCTCTCTTGTCTGTGTTGTCTGTCTGCAAATGCTTCCTCACCTTCCCAACGTACGCCCCCCCACATGTACATATGTTCCTTCCCAACATTCCACTCTCACCTTAAAAAAATAAAAATGGGCACCTGTCCCAAAAAATAAAATCATCCCATATATATCTCTCCATTCCGTCTATAACAGATTACCAAACTTTTAATAGTTCGAATCACTAAACATCGAACACTAGTGATCGAACTATTAAAAGTCTGAATACCTATTAAAAGTATTTTTTAAGAAGAAAATTAAAACTAAAGGGTGTAAGCAGTGGAGAAAGCCCCCCTGCACCCCACACCCCCTGCTACTTAAATATACCATCTGTGAGATCGCACTTTAGTGCAGTACAGTGCGGAAACGGAAGATTTCCATTTCCTACACTGTAGCACGATCTCAGAGTTGGTATATTTAAGTAGCAGGGGGTGCAGGGGGCTTGCCCCCCTGCTTACACCCTTTAGTTTTTTTTTTTGGTAAAAAATACTTTTAATTGGTATTCAGACTTTTAATAATTTGATCACTAGTGCTCAATGTTTAGTGATTCAAACTATTAAAAGTTCGGTAATCTGATATAGACCCCTCTCCATTTTGCACACGTGTCCATGGATGCAAATAATTTGGTTCAATTGGCTTGACAACACACTTATGTTGTCCTTGCCCCTCTCTCTCTGGGGGTAGCAGTTCAAATTCAACCACAAATTCTGTTAAAGTGCATAGTTGTTGCTGTACAAGAAATTGATAGCTATGGTCCTTTTCTACACCCTTCCTGCACATACCTACCTGCCTATCACTATATTTCTCCCCCTGCTTGCACCCCATTTCACCACTGTTCTATCTCCCCATTTTTCTTTTCTTTAAAAATATTTGTGGAATGCTGTGTGACTGGGTGCCTCACACAGCGTTGCTAAGCTCAAATAAGCAAAACTATATTGATATGTGTAAATAATAATAAACATGTGCCAAATGTACACCTGTGCCCTATTTTGAACCCAAGACCATTGCACCTGCAGATTAGTGCATTAGCCTGCCATGTCACACAACTGTTAATTAAAATAGGTGGTTTAAGCAAAACATAGTAATTGAAAGTTACCATCATTAAGCGTGTTTAAGCAGAGCTGCTCATTGCGCCGCATTGTGCAAATTTGCTTAAAGAGTAATGACAAAAAATGGGAGTGTAACTTGAAGCCTGGTACAGGACTACACCACTAGAAAGCCAGACACAGAATAATGGATATAAGTGAGGTCTCTAATAGTAGGTAAATGTGCACTTTTACCAGCAACATTTACATTTCATCTGCTGAAACATTAATGGCAAAATGCATGTTCAACTGGGACTCTAATGGAGAAATACATCCCTATAAAACCATGCAGATAATCTTCTTCTTTTGGCTTTTCCCAGTTAGGGTCACCACAGTGGATCACCTGTCCTCTCATGATTGGCAGTAGAGTTTTATGGTGTCAAGTCGCCAGCCCAGTGCCCAACCTTCCGTGGAAGGCATGCACACACTCATGCCTAGGGCCAATTTAGAGTGTCCAATCCACCTACAGCATGTCTTTGGGATGTGGGAGAAAACCAAACCACCCAGAGGAAACCCACACAACCACAGGGAGGACATGCAGATTTCGCACAGAAGCCACCCCAGCCAAGGATCGAACCGGAGAACCTCTTCCTGAGGTGACAATACTAATCACTGCACCATCATGGTCACCCAAAGCCATGCAGATAATAATGGATGTAAATGAGGCATGTCACAGCCTGTATGTATGAACTTCACAAATACAGTTGCTGTAATAGTGACTCAGTAGCTCAGTCTGTTAAATGCTTTGAAAACAGTAATTTTTGTCAGACATGGTCCTGGATTCAAATCCAGTGGTGTGTACCATTTAAATTACATTATTATGAAGCCAACAATGAATGACAGTATCATCCACTATTTATCCCCCCAATGCATTTCAAATGCATAGTCTGCTGTTCAATGATGGAAATCAAAGGCCTGCAGATAGGAACACAGATGACATATCCTTATAGCAACACTATAAAGTGCATAGTCATGCATTAATATGCATTCACTGAGGATTTAAACTTAGGTAATGCAAAGGAGGCCCACTAATATCAGACTGGAGCACACAATCATTTGATAATGATATTACAGGTTAGTAGAGCTGCACAACTAACATACACATATGGAGGTCCTGACCCCTGCTAGCAGCAAGGACTGCCAGCACACACATTCCAAATGACTACCATAATGTAACACCACACTGCCTGGGATTTGCCAGAATGGTTTACATAATGGTATGTTTACCCCCTGTGTTGTTCAATGACACAACAAACATGCTGCCTATTACACACATATCTCAATATCCTGTGGGATGGGTTCCCCCAATCAGGCTCTGGCTGTACAACAGAGCAGCCAGTGGTCACAACTTTACCCATAATTGCTGCTGTTCTCCATGTTCTGCAGCCTCTCTCACTATGCTTATTGCCTGCAGTAGTAGTAGTAGCATCAGCTGCAGCCTGTAGCCCACACATAAATATACATCCAGACAACACATAAATGTACAGACCAGACAACATACCTGGCTAGGTGTTGAAGGGGTGTGCTGATCAGTTATGTCTGGTACTGACAGATATCTTCAACTCATCCCTTGCTATGTAGAAAGTCCCCTCATGTTTCAAGGAAACAAGTATTGTCCCACTTCCATAGAAACCCAACCCTACCTGCCTCAATGACTTCAGATCGGTTGCCTTAACCTCAAATGTCATGAAGTGCTTTGAGAGGATTGTGAATAAATATCTATCTGTGAGTCTGCCTACGTCCTTTGATCCACTCCAGTTTACATACCAGACAAATATATTGACTGCTGATGGTATATCAGTTACACTACACCTTGCACTAAAACATCTAGAAGGGAGGAACAACTATGTAAGGCTGCTGTATATCGACTTCAGTTCTGTGCTCAACACTGTGATACTGATACAACTAGTGGATAAGCTTGTGAAACTCAGGATAAACAAGCACCTATGTAACTGGACTCTTGACTTTCTGATTGTAGACCCCAGTGGACATACGCTGGAAACAACATCTCTCAACGCATACTCCTGAATACTGGTATTCCCCAAGGTTGGTGCTAAGCCCCTTGCTCTTCACCATCTTCACCCATGACTGTACTGCAAAACATAAGACAAACCATATTATAAAATTCACTGATGATACCAGATACCACAGTCATGGGTCTCATTTGTGGTGGGAATGAACATAACTACAGGATAAGATGAACACTTTGATTGCCTTGTGTGACAGGAACAGTTTGGACCTGAAAGTTAATAAGACCAAAGAAATGATTATGGACTTCAGGAGAAAGGCAACAGCAGTTCACCAACCACTGGCTATCAAAGGGGAGGTAGTAGAGAAAGTCAAAACAACCAATTTTCTGGGCCTTCATATCTCTGATGACTTTTCCTGGGCTGCTAATACCAACCATATAGTCAAGAAGGCTCAACAGAGACTTCACCTCCTGAGAAAGCTGAAGAAGCCCAGGCTCCCACTATCTGATCATCACTTTTTACAGGAGAGCTATCAAGAGCATCCTCACTAGCAACTTTATAGCATGGTTCGGCAACTGCACAGTTGCTGAGAAGAAGAAACTACAGAGGGTGGTGAGGGTGGCTGAGAAAAATCTTGGGCAAAAACCTCCCTTCTATTCAGGAGCTTTTCTTTACAAGAGCAAGAAAGAGAACATATAAAATACTTGCTGATTCGACCCATCTGGCCCATAACTGGTTCTCACAACTTGTGTCTGGAAGGAGGTAGCGTAGCTTCCGCTGTAGGACTACCAGATTCAGGAACAGTTTGCATCCTATAGCTGTGAGACTTATTAATACGGACACCAACCATAATACCTGATGCACTGAAGTTTTTTTTTTTCATTTAATCCTGCTGCTCTGAGTAATTACTATCAGCATTACTATTATACAATATGATGGCTATCTGAGTCACGTCTTAGGTTAACAAGTGCAATATGGTAACTACACAGCTGCTATTCACCAATCTCTATTTATTCTCTATTAGTGTAGGGGTTCGGTGGTGGGTAATTATTTATTATTTATCACTGGATAATGGGTATTGAATGTGTTTATGTAATGTGAACTATCTCTTGCACGTCATACGTGTTGTTATTTTCTTTCTTATGTTATTCTTTGATACCACTGTATCTATATTATTTGCACTGCATTTCTCTCATGGTTGACATTTGTAATTTTGTTTAGGCTACACTTGTGTGGTCCTACATGGCAATTAAGTTTCTTTGAAATCTTTTGAATCTTTGAAATCCTCCCCTGTGCTGATGTAGCATTTCTACCCAGAAATTTCACCCCATCATATGAGAAAGGGAATGGATTCCATACTGAGGCCTTATATCTCATTCAACAGCAGCAGGAGATTGCCTGATTACACTGCATATCAGCTGTGTATGCCTCAGTTAGCATTAATCAACTACAGACTGGTGTAAACTCAATCACCTGCTAATGAGGTACACCTTAAAAGGAAACCCCCTAGCTTGGGAAACCATTGTGCATGAGAGTTACTTTGTATTAACTCGTTGGCATAAGACATTTTATTGTACTCCAGCAGGTATGTAATCATTTTATCACTAACATAATGCATATGGTGGAATATAGGTAAGGGGAATGGCATAACGTCAGTAAGCCTTTCTTGCAACTTTACTGATAACATGTCATTGATCTTCTACCTACAGAGGAACTACAGTACAGCAAGTGTAGAATGCTATGTGTTAAATAGGTACACAGGTCCCCTGGATAACACCACTATTTGTTTGTCACTGTTAGCTGTATAGAATTTAGGGGGGTTACTGCTACTGAACATGCTACATTGGACTCCTGTCTTGGCTGTCTTATCATACACCTGTATCTGTCAGGCCACAAACAGCAATATTTGACTATTGCTACTACACCACTTGCACCCACAACTTTTGTATATTGTGGACATAACTGTCAGCTCTCCATATGTTAGCAGATTGTCCAGAGTTTGGCCTCATATATTTGGTCTATTTTTCATAAAAATGTGCTTTTCTGGCAAATTAATTGCAAATCATTAAAGACTGCAGTAAACAATAATTAAGTACATCTGATTTGCAGACTTCATACCCCTGCAGAAGTTTCATCGTCAAGCACAACCTGTTATTCCATCAAATGTGTAAGTTTGTAACACCTATAGTTAGAAATTGACTCTATTTTTGGCATTGGTTCACTTTTATTTATAGCTTTGTCCAGATTTCTTGGTCTAAGAGGTTGAGACATATGGTTGGGCACATATTTGAATTTTAGATGTGTAATCAAACAGTGAATACAATCAAACAGAAATACCAGTTGGCATAATGGTTAAGGTCTTTGCCTCCCATGCACATGGTACAAAGTTTGATCCTGCCCTCCGAACAATGCCTGTTTAGGGTTTGCATGCTCTCCCTGTGTTTCTGTGGGGTTCCTCCCACCCCAAAAAACATGTTAAGTGTTTCCATCTCAAACTCACCAATGAATGGAGCTGTGGACAGCAGCACAGACTCTATATGGTATACTATAGGGGGAAGAGCTGTACAGACCAACTGCTTTGGGGCATCTACTTTGGTAAGCAGTATACTCAAGATAGGAGAACATGGATCACAGACTGCATGCCATGGTAGGGCTAGCCACTTGATGGTGTAAAATATGGCTCTAGGTGATTCAGTCATGTTGACTAACTGGGCATGGATAGTTACCGGTGACAAGTGGGTTAAGGACCAAGCCCACTTTGACTTATGCCATAGACCCATGCTAATGAGGTGGGGTGGGGACTGGAGGGGTGTATGTGCCCCTATTGGCCAGTGTGTGCCCATCATAAAGCCCAGCCCTGGGTTAATAAGTTACTGGCTGTTAACTGGCCTGGTGTCTAGTTGCCCAGCATGGGCTACCTGTCTGTTGAGTAAAAGCCAAACCAATCAACCTGCCAAAAATGAACTAAGAATTGCTACACTGAGAATTGCTACACTTAATGTGAGTTCACTGTCAGGATGCTTGGAAGATATGGAGGCTGGACATCCTATGTATCCAAGAGACAAGATGGATGGCCAATGCAGGCTAGAAATGATGTGGGAATTGTGGTGAGACATGTGATGCATATATTAGGACAGACAGAACAGGATACGCTGGGTCCACATGTGTGGACAGTAGATAGATATATTTAATTTTATATATATTTTTACAATTAGGTTTTGGTAAGCATTGTATTTGAACTTATTAATAGTGAGGTTACATGTTACACTCACACATACAATCTTTTTGATGCTGCTAACTATCTAATATTAAGATTAAAAACAACAATAACAAAAAAATTTTGAAAGGATGAAGTAACTAAATTAAATCAAGTATGCATTTAAAATCCATGGGAGAAATATTTAAACATTTAAACAACAAATGTAATTAATGAATTTGTGAGATGATAACAATAAGAACCCTTGGTTAATTGAATAATTGATTTTTGGCAGGAATATATAAGAGATGTAATGCTGGGTGTGTTTATACGACTCTGAAGAAGCCAGTTTCACTGGTGAAAGTGCTCAGTCGGTGTGCTTTTTATTCGAATAAATTCTTCTGCATCAAGTTCCTGGTCTGTGCCTTATTGCCGTTTCTACCTACACAGTGGCTGATATTTTTACTTTAATAAAGAAGAAGAAGAGATTCTACTAGCAAATGGCTTGACTTGATAGTAGCCAAGACATGGTTCAGAAAGAGAGACAGTCATAAGATCACATATATGAGTGGTCAACATGCAACTCAGGTAGATTTCCTCCTAGCAAGGAAAAGGCACTGGGAAAGAATAAATGAATGCAAAATCATCCCCAGTGAAACAGTCAGCCCACAGCATAAACCACTGGTTGCCACAATCGGCTGCAATCTGAAGACCTGGAAGTTGACTGGAGAGAAACTACAACAGTTCAAGAAATTACTCAGGGCTCTAGCACCCCAAGAAGAGGAGGAGATAGGTGGAGTTGAAGAAAAATGGCAGCGCCTCAAAACAGCATGCGTGAAGACTACAGAACATATATGTGGTTGAGTCAGATATGGAAAAAGGTACATAAGGAAAGCTGGTGGTGGAATGCAGAAGTCCAGAAAGTCATCAAAAGAAAGAAGGAGGGCAGGAAAAAGTGGGAGATAGAAAAGACTGACCAGGCCAACTGGGCTAGGAAAGAATACTGGGTGGCTAACAATTAACACTGGGTGGATAAGATAGGAGTTGCAATAGCAAAGAATAGGGCATCAGAGGCACTGTACCAACTTCTGGAAAGTGACTCAGTAAGGGTCACAAAGAAACTATATCAGGTTGCAAAGCAAAGACAGAAACATAAAGAAGATAGTTAGACACCTTTCATAAGGGATGCCAGCAACAACCTGCTCACCAGTCCACAGGACATCAAAGGCAGATGGAAGGAGTATTTCCAGCAGCTTCTGAATGAAGAAAACCCCACAGAAGCTATACTGCCCCAGAAACAGCCTGCAATAAGAGAAGAAGAGGAGCCCACGCTAGAAGAAGTAAGAATAGCACAAAGGAAAATTAAGTCAGGGAAAGCAGCAGGTTCAAATGAGGTCACAGCAGATATGATAACGTTGCTGGGTGAGATAGGGGGAAATGGCTCCTGAGGATAATCATAGCAGTGTGTAGAGAAAGGCATATCCCAAATGACTGGAGAATATTGTGCCAGTGTACAAGAACAAAGGGAACATCCACAACTGTGGGCAGTAAAGAGGCATTAAACTCCTATCACACTGCATGAAAGTTCTAGACAAGGTGATTGACAAATGGATATGCAGCATAGCAGAATGTAAGATGGGAGATGAGCAGTTCAGATTCAGATCAGGATGCAGCACAACTGACCCGATGTTTGCAGTGAGACAGATAGTTGAGAAGAAGATAGAGATGAGGAAAGAGTCCAACCGGGCATTCCTAGACTTGGAGAAAGGTCCGAAGAAAGCTGTTCTGGGCAGTACTGTGGTGGTTCAAAGTTCCAGAAGCATTAGTAGAATTAGTGCAGGCTATGTACAAGGACCCAATGACCCATGTACAAACAGTGTTCAGCCTCACAGAGGGGATCCCAGTGGGAGTGGGTGTACACCAGGGTTCAGCTCTGACCCCACTGCTGTCCATACTGGTGATGGACTACATTAACAAACAGGTTGGAGAGAACAGATCAACAAAGTTGTTGTATGCAGATAATGCGGCATTACTGGCAGACTCTGAGCAAGATCTCCAACAAAGTATAGAGCAAAAGAAAGCAAAACTGAAGGTACATGGGATGAAACTAAGCACAGATAAGACAGTAGTAAAGGCAGCAAACTGGGGAGATCAGACAAAGCTGAGAATTGAGATAGAAGGTAAGATAATGGAACAGGTAAATAGCTTCAAGTATCTGGAAGGGGTGGTTGAGGAGAAGGGAAGTCTGAATGAAGAGGTTAAAGCTAGAATCAGAGGGGCTGCAGACAGCTGGCATAGAGTGTCAGGTGTAGTCTATGACAGAAGAATGCTAAAGAAGCTGAAAAGTAAGGTGTACCAGACAGTGGTGTGACTAGTACTACTGTATGGTACAGAAATCTGGACAGTAAAGGCAGAGCAGATGAAGAAGCTGCAGGTGATGGAAATGACGTGCCTGAGAACGGTGGTAGGTTGCACTCTGTGGGACAGATGAAAAAATGAGGTCATAAGAGCAGAAGCCAAAGTAGCTCCAATTGCAGTAAAGCTCAAAGAGAATAGATTACAGTGGTTTAGACACGTGCAGAAAAGCAGAAGACAATCTGGTGAAGAAGATTTGGAACAGACAGGAAGAAGGTAAGAGGAAATGAGGATGTCCGACAAAGAGGTGGCTGGATTGTGTGAAAGAAGATCTGAGACAGTCAGGCATGAATGTCGAAGAAGGCAGGAGTGTGGCATTGAATCGAGAGAGATGGAGACAGTTAACATGATTCACCAACCCCATGTAGAAAAATGGGAAAAAAGGGGCTGATGATGATGAATCAAACAATGAATACTGATAGCTGTCCTTTATGGCTGCATCTCTACCTTCTGCACCCCCACATATCTGATCCTGACATGTGTTCTCTTTTTGTTGTAGGTCAGCAGTAATGTATAGGTGTTGAAGAGCTCCTTTCACTGAGTCTGAGAATGACGTAATTGTGGAGGCCCTGCAGCAGCATTATGAGATTCTACTGCCGGTGGGGCCCAACATACAGAAGCGGACTGCATTATGGGCTGACATGGTCTGCAATGTAAATGCTGTTGGCCAACAGAGCAGGACATATAAGCAGGTATGACACCATGCCACAGATATGATCCATGCTGCACACAGAAGAGCAGCGGATGTGGCCAGGGATCATGGTGCCACTGGTGGAGGGCCTGCTGCTGAACAACCATTGTCAGCCACTGAAGAATTCCTGGCAAACCTAGCAACACATGACAGCTCCCAGGCATCCAACACAATATGTCATGGATCTGGGTGCCACTATTTCAACACCAGAGCAGTGTCCAGGTATGCTTAGTAGGATCATAACTAAAATACTGTAGCATTAAGTGTATCTGTGTACATAGTGTCAAGTGGGTGTCAGATTTTATTTTTGGGGGGGAGAGGTTAGCTGCAATTTGAGTCTCATGCCCAGATCAAGACTAACATACCAGTTTACATAGTAGCTACTGTAAATGTCAGATATTTGATGCATTCCTTGTTATAATTAAGCATACAGTGTTGTACATTACATATCCCTCAAATCTGTTCAGGAACATCAGGGACTGGATGAGGCTGTGGCCCTGTTCCTAGCAAGCACAACACTGATTTGTTAGAGATGTATATTTAGTGAAATATATATGCTAAAGTGTCTTTCCAGGCCTGATGGCAGGATTGATGTACTGTCTGCCTGATTTCCAACTGTACCGACAGATTCTGACTGTTCACAGTTTACACTCATACCTATGCCCTATAGGTGTGTCTACAGGACAGTACAGATTGCCAGATGTGTCAACTGTGCAAGGATTTTTCAAAATGTCCACATTGGACATCATTTAGGCCTTGATCATGAGATTCTTCTTTAAAGAGCTTCTATTTGCTGGTAAATATAGATTTGCTTAAGACTATAATGTCCTCATGTCCTACTATTAGAGCTTGGAGGTTAGACAGGTCTGTGATACTGACAACAGTGTATACAGCATAACATATATTGCCACATAGTAATGCATAGCATAGTAATGGGAGTATTAATGTAATGCTGTTCCCTTTTTTCACAGGTGACCATGGGGGCTAGTCTCTGTCCCCTTCACAACCTGATGTCGGAGTCTCTTCAGAATCTGATAATGATGGTGGCCAAAGTGAGGCACAGCTGGAGGTTGCAGGGACTAAATCTGACATAGAGGGTGACATTGCCCTGTGGCCACAAATATTGGACTGTCAGAGGGTGGGGACATTGAACAGGAAAGTGTCCCTACTGTGGCTGCAGGAAGTGTTGACACTGGCCAAAGCCAAACAGTTAGCAAGGTTCCACCAATGTGGATTGATAGGCATGGTCTTAGGAGACCTGCTGCCCCTCCACCACCTGTTGCAGATGTCCCATCATGTTTCACTCTGTGAATGTTTACGGCCATTATGGAGGCACAGGTACATTCCGAAAGGTACTCCCACAGAATGCTTATGGTTATGGATGAAGTACAGTCTGACATCTTTGACTGCCTCCACCATGTTGCTGATACCCAGTAATGGTTGACTGATGCAGCGGAAAGACATTGGTCCCAGACAGATTACACATTATCTGTCTTGGAGCACACAGTGTCTGTGACGGAACACCTGGTTAGAGTTGAGCATCAGCCTCGTGGACATAGATCAGCAACTACATCTGCTGACAATCAATGGGGCCATGCACAATCCCGCTCCCATACTGGCAGTACATCCAGTGCTCCAGAGGTGAATGTGCTGTCCACACCAAGAAGTGGCAGACCATGGGATCATGGGCCTGGTTATTTCCATGAAGGCACATTCCAAGCAGACAGCAGTTACCATCAGGTAGTAGCCCAGCATCTGACAGTGGGCATGGAAGTGCCAGTGTAACTCCTGACAGAGTCAGTTCACATGTTCGGGGGCAGAGGCGATAAACTGTCAGCTCTACCATGCACGGCTCACAGCTGTCCAACATACAGATACATAGGGCTAGCACTGAGCTTGACTGTGTTCACGCATGCACTCACGCACCACTGTCAAAATTAGGTCACCTACAGACACACACACACCACATCACCATGCTCCATCTTGCCTGCTTCCCTTCGTGACTCACACACATGCATATCATCCTACTGGGTTAGCCTAGGCCACCTGCATCCCCACACAACACTCTATGCAAGTGATGTTATCTGTGCCACATTCTTATCATCCTTCTCATGGATGCAGAGAACTAAAGCTATGTGTCTGATGCACATGGTGACTATCTACATCACTATGACCTATCATCCATTGTTGCTTTTTGCATGCTACTTGTACTGCTCATTTACAGATATTCCACAATGCCATTTATATTGAGCCTAGATTCAAATCATCTGGTTATGTTACCATGGATGCCGTAAAAATGGCTTTGTGGTCACATAATGAAAAGTGTCTCATGGAAATGTCTACAATTCTCTTTCAAGACTCTGTAGGACACAGCTATGCCTATACATGTACTATCAAACCATCAATGTCAGAGCATAGGATTGGATGTCAGCACAGATGAAAATGACAGAAGAAAGGTAAGTAACTATAGGGTCATTGGAACATGGGTTCATATGTGTTTAATACACGGACGAATGCAAGGGATTCTTGAAGCCTAGCTATGCATCCCTAAACTGTGACAAGGGGTGATATCCCGAAAGAGTGTAAACAGGATTTTGGGTGGTGAAACATATACAGGCCAGGGTGTGGGAGATGAACAATCTCCACTTTATCTGTGTCCATTACAGACATTGGTAATAAACCATGTATGTTTGTCCTGTTCCTCACCCAAATGTGTAACTTGCACTTGCTTGGATTAGGGCGGAACTCTACTTCACATGGATGGGGAGCCTGTTCCATATAGGCTATAGTCTCTGGGTCATATACCTGTCTCTCCAGCTTGTCTCATTTATACCACAGGCAAGATGTAGGTCTCTCGAACAGGTAATTCTGATGCTAGTTGTTTTGGGGGTATGCAGGAGGTCCACAGTGGGTTTGCAAACTGCTCTGCATGGCAGTCATACACCTACCCTCCAAAGCATGTAGGAGATGGAATACATGGATAGAGCCTTAACGCAGTCTTCATACAGCATGTTAAATAAACATGTAATGGTTTACTGCAAACCTCTGTGGCTGTTACAGTTGATGGATATGCCTGGCTGGTTACATGGCAATGGTGGCATTGCACTCAATGATAGGTCTGATGAATGCTGAATACAGTGGAACAATGGCTTTCTTGCATTTACTTGCCCTACCTTGGCTTAAAGATTGTGCTACATGGAATGCTTTACCCAATATTACTGACACTTTTCAGTCAAAGGCTAGATCACTTATAATTTGTTCATAAGTCCCTGACTAATGGGTCAACCATAGGTGGTGTGTTGTCAATACAATAGTTACAATAGCTGGATCACTCCCCAAAAGATGGTATTGTGCAGTCCCTGGCATGTACTGTTGGTCCATGGCTCTGACAGCAACCATTTGTCTGTGCCAACTCCTTCTGGATAACATTGTGTCAGTGTGAGATGCATTTACAGCTCCTAATTTTTCAAATTTAGTTTGCCACAGACCACTGACAGTGGACATGCCTGCAGAGAAGTTATTGCCTAAAAGGAGCAGTGTGAGGAATGATTTGTGAGGGAGTCCACTGGTGACTGGCCTCATTGTAGAGGGGGACTCCTCATTGCTAATGTCATGGATTCTGTCATTCAGCCACTAGGCGATCCCCCGGCTGACATACTAGTTTGTATGTAACCACTTGGGTTTGTCACAATGAAATGCTTTGTCAGACCATGGTAGGTGGGGTGACTCATATTTCCTTCATCCATTGATTTGGTAACCTTATCAAATAGATCCACCAAGTTGGGTAGCCATGATCTGCCCATGACTAAACCAAACTGCGTCTGGCCCAGTGTTTGTGGGTGTACTACATCTCTATTTATCATTTCCAAGATAGTTTTATTTTGTGCCTTTATATATCAGACTACTGAGACTTGTAGGTCTGTAGTTACCAGTGTCTGTAAATGGGCTCCCTTTGTGCAAAGGGATGATTGTTGCTATTCTCTGTTCTTTAAGCACAATGCATCTTTGTTGGCTACAGTCAAATACTACCTCCAGAGGTACTGGCAAGTCATCTGTGCAACTCCCTACTGAAGTTATTTCCATCATGGTTTCCAAGATAAATGTAAACCAAGGTGTCTGAGTTTGTACAGAGCACTGCCAAACAGTGTAGGAGAAACCACTATGTACACCCTGCAAACTTAAGGATGGAGTATTTAGGCAGTGATTCTGAAGTTAGACACTAATAAAACAGTGCCTATTGAAAACAATGAATTACCTTGTGATGATTGCTGAAAACAGGGGAGTAGCCTGAATTGCTGCTGCCTGGCTACTACTATTGCTCATCTAATCATGACATCATTATTTTTAGATACAAATCTCCTGCTCTCTGTCTCTCACCAGGAGCAAAACATTACCACTAAGCTCAAGATATGAAGCAGGCCACAGCCTGTTTGTTGATCCACACACTTGTCCCAGGTGATGCAAGCATCTGTAGGCTTGTTGTATCCTTTTCTGGGTAGATGCTTTGATTAGCATCCAGACCAGTCATATCAGTTTTGCATGTATTATGACATTGGTTCTGAGCCTCGTAGGATTTGACTGGGTACTGACCTGATGTTGATTAGGAGCACAGCTGTAGCACCACAATATAATGCTGTATGTCAGGTGACAAATATGTCTAAGGTTGATGTGGCAAACTCCACATTGGCAGTTGTCCATGTTAGGTGGCTGTATCACAGCAAATCATTCAGCCTGCCCTTCAACAGTGTCATAGTGGTGATCTGTGTGATAGCGATGTGAGGCCTACTGCAGAGGAGTAACCTCCTTTGGGCAATGTAGCTATTCCTACCACATGTCCTACTTATGTCATACTGTACATTTATGTTCCTGGAACACAACACTGTGTCCACATCATTTCACAACTCATCAATTTGGTTGTTTGACAGTCATTGTAGATGTGCAAGGCCAAAGTAATGACTGCAATGTTGAGCAAGATTCCTGTGCATGCAAGTACACCCACATCTGCACTGCAAACATATGATACATATGATAATGAGTAGATTGCCAATATGCACACCTCACCTCCACCTTCACCCAAACCCATATCACACCTACCTACATATGTGAAGCTCCTTAACAGAAACAGACATGCACACCAGGCACCTCACAAACACAGACGCAAGCATGCTACATATAATACCACCTCTGCAGAACAATACACATAATAGCTCATGCACTACTGCATCACCACTCAAACACGTAAGGCAAAACAGTAGATCGCACATATTACACATATGTGATTACATCATGAGACACTTTGATGTCCCACTCACCAGGCTACATAAGGGGAAAGTCACAGCCAGCTGTATGTGAGGTGCCCTAATTATTCATATCACACATGTACTCAAGTCTGTCAACAGCAGGTATTCTTATGACTATGTCATAGTTCCTGTTTGTGAGTGTAACTTGAGATGTACCTCTCAGGAGTGTATGAAGAGATAAATGGCCAAGCTCTTGGACTAAGTGTCATAGGTGGGTATGCCCTTGGCCTTCAGCTTCATTTTACCTTCATCTGGGATGATGCAGACATGCAAAAAGGACATGATTGACATCAATAATTGGCAGAGCATCTGGTGTCAGACAAAAGGGATCCACTATCTGTCACCCTGGTTTGACATGATCAACAGACCTTGATACTTTGTCAGAGGTGGTGTTCATCTGTCACCCATGTGATTTTGGCTACTGGCCAAGGCTCTCACCACCTCCACAGTGCCCTTTTGAGGTAATGTCCCAGGGACAAAATTCTGACATACGCAGCCCATCTACAAACACACTCAAGGTTATGCTGTTACATGCTAGGAGTGTCAAAATGAGACTCCACTTACTTGAAGCAGACCTCACCTTGATTGCTACACACATGTGTGCAGTCACAGACACCTGGCTCAAGGCTATGGAAAGAAACGCAGCCATAGCAGTCTACAACTCCTTCCACATGCGCAGACCTCAAATTCATGACATGCAAAGTAATGGGGTCGGTGTATAGATATTCATTATGGATACATACGTATCCAGGTTAGTTACACAATATGATTCCCTGGAGACAAATCAGGTGGCATGGCCTTTGTGTAGCACCTATTCAAGTAAGTGCTAGCTACAGAAGTCCCTCCATGAATCAGGACACCCACTCTGCTTAGCTGCACCTACTTGTGTCTATCACGATACATCCGGACACCATTATTTTGGGTGATGTTAACTACCCACCAAGTGAGTATATTAGTCATGCACAAACTCACTTGCAGGAATTTTTCCAACTTCATTAACCACAATGCACTGGAACAGCTGGTTGACACCCCCACAAGGGGAGCCTACATACTGGATGGGGAGCTTACTATTATGGAAGACCACTGTAGCACCCCCCACTGTGTGCCCCTCCCTGGTGAAATATGACAACGACTCAGTCTCATTCAAAGTACATTTCACACCTGCCCCCCCCCCCCCATGGAAGATAGAATAATAAACCTCACAAAAGCAGATTATAATCTCTTACGGGATGGTATCGATAGCTTTACTGCACCTCCCCCCTCAGATGAAACTTGCAACTATGTTGAGCTGTACATCAATGCTTTATACAAACACCTGTATAACTGCAATGAATTGACTGTACCTGATAGGTGCAACACAAGCTCATTATAGAAGAGCAAACCTGCCTGGTGGATGACTGCCATTAACAGGCTTTACAATAAGAGGGAGACATTGGTCTTTAAGAGTAGGAGGGAGGAAGTCTGCTGAAATGGAAATACTTCATCAGCATGAAGAAGCAAATAAGAGCTGTTGTGAATTCCTCCAAAACAAAGTATTGCTCCAAAGTAGCCTCCCACACAAAGTACAACCACAAAGCATTCTATAGTTACATATGTAACCTAAAAGAAAAGGTCCAGTTTAGTGCCAAACTTGTACTTCATGATACCACATATACTGGTGCTATAGACATATCTCGTCTTTTGGCTGACTGGGTCTGCAAAAACCTCACGCCCCTGTCCTCACCACATGTGCAACATGGCATACCTACCACCTGTCCACCACCCTGTATCTCTGAAAGGCATGTCATAACTGGCCTCACTAAGGACAAAACACAGCATGTATGAGATCTGATAACATTCCAGGTTGTGCCCTACATGGGCTCCCATATGGACTTGTAAAACCATTAGGACATTCTTCCCAATTATAGTGTAACCAACAGCTTAGTCACAGCTGACTAGAAAGCAGCCTTGCTTATTCAATTGCACAGATGTGGTGCATCCACTAACCCACAAACCATATGCATATCAGCCTCATTATCCATATCTGCAAGGTCATGGGGCAGATCATCATTGACATTATCAACTAAAATGTAGGTAATATTTCATTACTTAACCCTACTCAGTTTGGACTTGTCAGATTGACATCATGCCTGTTAATCCTAGTCGACGTCTTTGAGACAGTCACCAAGGATCTGGCTGAATGGAAATCTGTGCACACAACCTACCTGCACTAAGAGAAGGCACTTGACCACATCCACAATGCTGGCATCATCAAAAAACCCACCCAATTAGGCTTCAACCCTTGTATCATTAGAGGGGTTGTTAACTGCCTCACTAATATTAGACATATAGTCCCATAGAGGAAGACACCTCCAATACCTTAGCTGTAACCAGTGGTGTTCCAGAGGCTTCTGTTCTGGGTCATCTACTGTTTGGAATCCATTTCACTGAAGTACAAGGACAAACATAAATGACTATGGCTGACAGTGTTTGATGATGCCTGCTAACTGGGAGTGGTATTACAGTATACATAGTATGGCAACATCCTACACTACAGTGTTACATGGACAGATGTTTGTTGTCAAACACATGGGCTCAAACTCAATGCAAATGTATGTATTATCATTCATTTTGGTAATAGTGATGTTCCTACTAAGCACCACTTAAATAGCAACACCTTAAGTACATACACAGGGGTGAAAGACCTGGTGACATGTGTTGACAAGTACCATAACTTAGATCACCATGTCTACACAGTGGTATGTAGGTCATTATGTCTTGCTCATGTCATATATGAGGGCATTTTCTCCAGTACTGGTAGTTAGTACCCCCATGTACTCTTCCCTCATCAAGACACTATTAGAGTGCAATGCCCCTTTTGGTATGTTACTCACCAAACAGCTGTGGTGATTGGGGAAACCGCAAAGGTTCCTCACAAGGGGGATGCAAGTCTTCAGCATCTGTCCTATGGGAATTGTTTGAAATTATCATCAACTTACCATGTCTCACACAAAGTACTCAAAGGTAATCTCTGTTTTGCATACGAGTCCATCAGTGACCCTGCTTTATTGGACATGCTGCACATATGCAAGTGAAATGGATAAACAATTTACTTTCTGTTAAAATCTTAACCTGGTATTTCACTTTTATAAAACCTGCTGGAGGGAGAGAATTGTCTACCAGAGGTTAACACACCTTTGGAACACACTTACACTTCATATCAAACTGAGCACCTCATTGGCCCTTTACAGATGCGATCTGTATGATTGGATGGGTGACTGTAATTACACCACATTGGTTCCACCTGTGTACACCCTGGACAAGGGCAGTAGGTGTTGAACATGTTAAAAGGTTAAAAGGTGGCTAGGCATATAAGGGCCCTAGAACCATTAGCCTACTATGTTCCTATGATCCTATGATACCATATACTGATGTAAACCACTGGCTAACATCCACACACACCAACATGGATGTAGTGAAAACATTACCTCTACTTATTTATGTGTATAGAACATTGGAAAGCACACACACAGCAAGTGGGCTGGATTGAGTTTAGAACCCTACCTATCTAGTCTTATACACTACAGATCACAGCACTTATTGAATATACTATGGTTTAAGTCTGACAGTGGTATGGCTTTAAGTACTCTTACGGTAGTTGACATCAGCAGGTCTTGTGGAGGAGAAGAGTTCAAAGGCCTGCACTACCTGTTAGGCACAAAACAGTGCAACACCCTGCCTTTCCTTAAAGTATTGTGGAATACACACTTGCTTTGTATGGAGATGCACAGACACACACAATTAGCAAATATACTGGCATGTGTTTAGAGCCTCTACCTATCTAGTCTTACACACTATACATCACAGCATTTATCACATGCACCACAGCTTATGTCTGACATTGACGTGACTTTAGGTGCTCTTATGGTAGATCACATCAGCAGGCCTTGTAGAGGAGAAGACTTTGGAGGCCTGTGTCAAGTGCAAAGGCCAAAAAGTGCAGTTTTACATACACATTTTTTGGAAGGGAGATGCACATACACACACAACACACACAAACACACACACACACACACACACACACACACACACACACACACACACACACACACACACACAGAGCAAGTGGGCTGGAGTGTGATTAGAACTCCTGCTTATCTATTATTGTACACTACAGATCACTACACTATAGATCACAGTAATTATCACACACACCATGGCTTAAGTCTGATATTGCAAGTGACTGTGGGTGAAGTTATCATACAGAACATAAAGAAGCCCTGTGTTAAACAGGTTTGTAGGGATGCATAATCACACAGCTTCCTACTGTCAACTGCAGCTAGTAGCCTAACAGTGAGACAACTGTTTTGTAGCCTAGCTATGTGTCAATAGCCTGTGTTGGGCATATGAGTCTGTTTGCATGTGGATGGACAGGCCTGTGGCAGAAGTAAATTTTCCCAGGCAATGAGTGGGCACACAACATAATACATTACGCCAGTTGCACAGTTAGTGATGTGTGCTTGTTGAAATCAAGCAGACACAGTGGGCTGTAGTGGATGTGGGTGTTCTTGCTGGGGTAGCTATACACATATGACTTCACAATATATGTACATATTCATATACCATGCCATAGATTTCAAGGGTTCCACATGGTCTGTTAGGGACTCACCACCATCCAGCTGTTTGCAAGTACACAGGAGTGACTCATGGTTATGTGTGTTTCACAGTACATTGTGTTCTGCTGTCACATGTGATATCAATTACACCTAATAGGTGAAGACGGCCAGAACTGAGAACTTCAGATATCCCAATAGTCATAAGATTGCCGCATATGTTGGTTTATGCAGTTGCAATTGTCTGTAAGTGCATTATCTAATGTTGATCCTTTCCTTGTATCCCATCAACCAACGTTTTAAGTGTCATAGTGCAGCTTTACTAACCATGATCTGTGTATGTACAGCAATACAGATATACAAACTCATATATATATATATATATATATATATATGTATATATATACATATATAAGATGTATATATTTCTCTAGACAAAATAGCATGTGGGACAACATATTTGCACTCTGCTTAACTAAGTTTGTGAGCATGCTCAGTGGCATTTTGGCTTGTTTGCACATTGCTTAGCAACTTGAAAATGGGAGGTGCACTGCTGACACCTGGGACTTCCTGTTGCATAAACTAACTCCATCCCACACCTGGGTGTACTCTAGGCCAAGAGACTGAGATGACTTGGAAAACTCCAATCTGGATCTACCTACATACCCAATTCCTCATTAATCTACAGTTTCAATCACTGTGTGCTGTATTTAATAGTTCCCTTTCTCTTTCTGTCTTCCAAATATCATATGCTTACTTTTCAATGTATTTAACAGTATCTGATGCTCCTGTGGCCAAGTTCTTGTGCAGACATGCCCAATCTGTAACACATTTAAACAGTATACCCAATCTCAAGCCATCTGTATGCAGACTATAAAACAACTATGATGCAAAAGAGAAGTCTTCAAAAAACTGTAAAGAAATGTGAGCCTAATACAGAGTGCTGTAGGACACCCTGACTGTAATCATAAATATAACTTGTCCAATTCATAGATTCATAGGTTCATATGGGTTTACTAGGCTAATGACCACAAGGGCATTTTTAAGCCTAGCCATGCATCCCAAATCTCTGACAAGTCCTGATACCCTTGATAAGTGTAAGCATGGGCCTGGAAGATTAACCATTTACAGGTTACCGGTGTCCATTAGACCATAGGTGCCAAACCAATTGCTCTATGATACTTGCCATGTCCTACATGTAACCATGCAGCTATCCATCTTATCTAGAGTGCAAGAATAGCTAGTTGTTCTGCTGTAGTGATTAGTGTGTTGTGTATGAGTCTGTCAGTTCCACATGAATTGCATCACAGCACAATCCTTCATTCACAACTGCTATTATATTGTTATACTACACCAAGTTACAGGAGGCACTGATGTGTTTTCTACATACTCATGTTGAAATATGTTTTTATGTCCCAGCCTTTACAATTCAGCTACTATGTTATCCAATAGTAATGAAAGACTTGTTAAATAGGTTTCAGAACCATGGCACAGATGCACATGTGCAATTAATGCACAAAATAGAATCATACTAGTATAGCAAACAAAGAGACAGTCTGTAAAAAGGTATATGTATTGCTACTTCACATGCATAACAATCAGTTATGTCAGAATTAGAACCCTGGACACCATCACACAACTTACCTGCCTTATTCCTTTGAGCCAAAGAGGCTGGTAGATGAGAGTGAATCATTCATCACATCATTACTTGCATAAATATATACTGTGCTATTCTCAATATTGAAGTGTATGTTCAGATTGTGCATTAATGTACTGATGCTGTGTGGCATACTACCTGTGTGAAAGGTCATATAGCATAACTTTAGTGTTATGGCAGTTACATGGGAATAGTGTTGTTTTGCAGGGTGGGGAAGTAATGCACATGTTCTGCTGGGACACACAGTAGTCTATCAGTTAACCTCCCTTTCCAACATGTCCCTTGAGTGATATATCAGTAATCTGTTGCAGTAGGACTGCATGAAGCCTACCGACTACAAATGGTGACATGTTAGTGGAATGGTTGTGTGTAGTTCCATGTGGACGTACTCTCTGTCCAAATATGCCAGTATAGTAGCCAGCAAATTGTACCAGTCCATAGCTACAATGAACAAACATAACAATCCACTGTAATACTGTGCACGTTATGGACTTACCTTGCAAGTGCAGCAGTTGACAAGACTGTATTTCAGGGCTGAATCTGTGTGATGCAAGCAGTACACAGCCAATACATGGATAGATACAGGATGTGTGAGTTGGCTGGGATCACTGTTGCTATCTGTATGTGAGTAGAAGTGAGGTGTTAGTCCCTAGGTCCTTAAGTTGTCAGTGAATGTGCTATGCATTGTCTCTTAGCCAAAGCCAGGGCTTACTGGGCATTACTATGTCTGCCTACAGGGACAGCAGCAGGGGGCTTCCTCCTCTGAGTCCTCCTGTGACTGTGGCTGTGGTGACCTAAGCACTGGTGGGGGGGATGTGTATCCTTTCCCTTTGCTGATCCTGATGCAGCTGTTTCTGCAGGATCAGATTGTGTAGCATAGCACATAATGTGAATATCTGTGCACATAAAACATGTTTCTCTATCAACCCTATCTCTACATCCTATATAAAGTCTCTCCTTCTGAAGCTTAAACCTTGCTGTCCCTCTGCTGATACTATTCCCCCACACATTCTCAAACTAGCAGCTAACACTATTGTTTATCTGGTCTCAATAATTATTAACATATCTGTTAAAGAAGCTACTGTACCCAAAACCTGGAAGTATTTCTACGTGATCCCCTTCACAAAGGTGGCAACTCCAATGACCCCTAAAATTATAGGCCCATTGCTATACTTTCTTCACTAACCAAAATTCTCAAAAAATGCATACATAGCCAAATACTGAAAATCCTCATCCAAAATAACCGCCTGACTCCTACCCAACATGGGTTTCGACCAAACCACAATACCTCTACAGCCCTTCTATCATTTACTGACACTATTGCTGAAGCTAGGGATAACAACAAACTGGGCTCATGTCTGGTCTTAGACCTTTCTAAAGCATTTGACAATATCACACTCCAAACTGTTTAACAAACTGGCTAACCTAAATCTTTCCAGCTCAATTCTCTCTTGGTTCTCCAGCTATCTCACAGACAGACTACAATCAGTCAAATAGCAGTCTTCTTGTTCTACTTTTCTACCCATATACACTGGCATACCCCAGGCCTCTATCTTGGGACCCCTTCTTTTTAACATCTTCACCAATGACCTCCATTCTTCCACTACCCTCTCTACCCTCATACAATATGCAGATGACTCTACTCTGATTACATCCTCTAGCTCAATGTCACAACTACATACACATACACAACAATCTTTCCTTTCAGTTGAAAGATGGCTAAATGAAAATCAGCTTATTCTGAACCCTAAAAACACAAAACCAGTTTATTCTGAACCCTAAAAACACAAAACTCCTTCTCTTTCTCCACAAGGCCAGTGATCACCTTAAGCTCTTTTAAATAAAATCATCATTAATGTTGAAATTCACATAAAATTACTAGGAATGAGAACTGACAACCAGCTAACATATGACTTACACATCCAGCAATTGATTAAGAAAACGAATCAAAAACTTGGTCCCCTAAACCGCAATAAAATTTTTCTATCCTCTTATTCCAGACTCTCCCTGGCCCAAGCCTATCTACTTCTTAGCCTACTCTATGCAGCCCCATTTCTTACCAACCTTCAATCCTGGCTGCTCTCCAAACTTGAACAAACTTACAATAAAACTGCACAATTTGCAGCTAACTTACCTAACCCTACCCACCATTGTCTTGCTCTCAGTAATTAACACTGTTTTGAATTTCATCATCTCAAATTATCTCAACTTCTTAAAATGCACTTCCTTCTCGATAAACCCACTGCTTGTCCCTCTCTCTCCAATTTAGTCACTTACTATACTCCTTCCCATCCCTTAAACAGTACTGAAAAACTCCTTCTTCAAACTTATAGACCCAAAATGAGAATTGGCAATCTGCTATATAAATCCTTCATAACAAAATTCTGAAGCAACCTCCCTGCCAATTTGAGTAGCATGACACAAACTAACAGCTTCAAAAAAGAACTAAAACACTTTCTCCAGAAAACTTTGTTATGCCCCTGTCAGGACCCTACCAAATCCTGACTAATATTTGTCTCTCCCCTTTTTAGTTATAAGCTTTCTTGCTCTGCCCTACTTAGGAAATGCTGTTTAACTATGCAATCTGTATGACTGTATCATGCATATAATTACTTGTATATTATTATGTCTTATTTTCTGTAGTTCATACTTTTATCATTATAATTACTTCATTATTATTAGTTTACATTTTGTGCTTTACGTTTTTCATACTTTACTACATTGTGCAATCTTTCAATATATGTATAATGTGAAACTGTCTTTGTTACTTTTTGTGAAACCTATTACTGTAAAATTGTAAATATTGTTTCCTGGAGCTTTTCTCCTTGAGTGTTCACTGAAAATGGGGCTGTGCTCAGTTGGACAAGCCTGGTAAACAAATGTGAAATAAATAAATTAATAAATAATAATACATGTGCCTGAGGTATATGGCAAGGCTCCATCAGATATATCAAGGTACCAGAACTGTATCTTCAGAAGCCCAAACACATGCTCTATGATGTTCCTAGTTTGTGCATGTGCCTCATTATGATGTTCTTCGGTGAGTGCATTTCTGATGGATGTCATCATCCACATTTCCAAGAGGTAGCCAGCATCCTCAAGTAAATAGCTCTGTGGGATGCCCCCCTGGCAAACATCTGGTACAGCTGTGATGTGTGCCAGATATGGGAGTCATGATAACTGCCAGGGTTGCCAGCACACAGACTAATGATAATTCCCTGGGCATTGCACATGGCTTGGCAGTTGATGGAGTGGTACCACCTGCAGTTAATGTAGATTCTACCCAGCAGTGACGTCAGCCTCTAGCACACACACACAAACACACACACACACACATATATATATATATATATATATATATATATATATATATATACATACAGAATAGTTGCAGCAGCCCCTAGCATTATTCAGTTTAAAATCCCCAAGTCTGTACTTCTCTGGTTCCGAGTATTGAGGGAAAACAAGAATGTAGGGTGTATGCATACTTTATACAGTTGTTGTGGAGGTCCACCATGTGGGATTGGCTAATTTGGATGCATGTCACCTGCTTGGAATATAATTAAAATGATTTAAAGACCCTACTTATTTGTGTACCGTGTCGCTCAGTGCAGCATAGCTTAGCATACAAAAGTAAATATTCTGAACTGAATATTTCCAGTTTTAATTGATAGCTTCCAACATCACCACAGTGCCTGGGGGGGGGGGGGGGTTGGACGTGCAAACATGCTGAGCTATGTGGTGTGCTGTGCAAACATGCACAGCTAGCACAAAATCTGCTAAAAGTAAATATGACACACCCCCAGATGGAGTCTATATCACCACATCAAAACGCAAATTCTTCAAATACGAAAATATCGACATGTAAAGAGCGAAATATCAAAAGTATGAACACTCACTTCCACAAATCTTTTGCCAGGGAAAAAAATTGCTTGGCCATTATTGGGAAATTGCCATTTTCTCCACTGTAGAGCAATCTTGGAGTTGGTATATTTAGTTGAGGGGGTGTGAGGGGCATAGTCTTGATTAGGGTTTGAGAGTTTGTTTTGAAGTTGGTCGGCTGAGCGAATTTTTTCCCTGGGAAAATATTTGCGGAAGTGACTGTTTGTGCTTTTGTGTTTCACTGTTTACGTGTTGATGTCTCTGTATTTGGAAAATTCATGTTTCGATGTGGTGATATGGACACCCCCAGATGTTATCCACACTCATTGGCAATGTCAACCCCATGTAGGAGCTTGCACAAAAGGGATCTGCAGACACGGTTGCTTATTTTAACTATTCAAATCACCTCAGTTGCATACATATTTGTGCTGACAGCCTGGATACTACACGGATCTTACCCATGTGTGCCAGACAACAGCACGAATGCATCATTATACAGACCCAATACAAGGTCTTACTGTACATTTCTGTGAAATACATTTATTTAATTGTTTTTTTTATCAAATTTTTTTCATTGTGTGTTTGTGCTTTGCGGCGCATAGTGCAAACAAGCAGAGATAATTAAAAAATATTATTATTGATTATACATTTCCCCTTGCATTTTTTCACATCCACAATGTATTTCTCCCCAATACTCTTTCTGATATACCCTTTTCAGGAGAGATATGTGCATATTTTGGACATTTTCACCCTGTACGGTCCATGTAGAGTCATGTATGTGAAAAAATGTCCACATACACTACGAGCACGGACACAGGTTGACTTTCTGGTTGTTGCATCACTTCCCCTGCATAATTTGCATAACATTCACCTGCTTAAGCAGGAATTTGCATTACATGGATCTTTCCTTGTTTGCATACATTTGTGTGCCACTAAGTGAGGCTTACTGAATCTCAAATAAATTGTTTGGGCTCATGTACACATCGTGTAACAATGCGTACATGAAAAAACTTTATGTAGGGATTATTGAACCCTCCCTCCAGTTTGTAGGATGTAAATGTAAAATTCACATGAAGGCATAGATCCCCCTTCCAGAGTGTATAAGATACTAAATAAAGGGCAGTATTTCCAGTTTACAATTTAGATATTATGACAGGTTATCCTCATTGTGGTCACAACAACCTTCTCTGACTGCCACCTCAATGATTAGACAACATTAAAGAGCCTGCTCTGTGACCCTAGTCCTCTGACACACACATACTGTACAATGAAGCCAGTAGTAGAATCGAAGTAAAGAAATGCAGCACTGAGTTTCCAGCAACTAACTGGTATAGTAGTTGAGGAGCAAGTTTTGGGATTAGAGGACTGGCAGTAGAGATCTCTATATCCACTTAAGTTTACTTATGTAATCATGCAAACCAGTTCCGTAAAATGACTTTGTTTTTACTTATATGGTTTATGCTAATGTATTTAATTATTTCTTTGTGTATTTACTTAATTTATCTACTTAATTCATGTGAAAGTGCTGGGCTCATATTCATATGCTGGATTCATGATTTAGCATTTATTTATTTAGTTTCTTACTGGTAAAGTAATGTTTCAATTGCTGATAGTATGGAAGTTTGCCAAGTAGGATTTGTGATGTTGTCGGTCCAATGAGGTGACATCCTGTGAAGATTAATTTGAGTGCAATGCAGGTAACTGTAATGATATTATCTGATGATAGTAAGCTGGAATTTCTACTGGATCATCAGATCATAGGATCATAGGAAATTCAAGACATGCAACCATTTACACCTTGCCTGTACTCACCATTAAACTGTACCCCCTTTCTCCAGGAGGGCTAGGCCAGTCAAGTCTGGGTGAATTGGTTAATATCCACAGAATTATCTAGGTCCTATTTGAAGGGTGATAGTATATTTCTCATCTTTATTTGCAGTGGGGTTCTGCCCAGAGGTGAGGGAGTAGCAGCAATGGACCTCCATCTGCAGCATGTTCTAGTAATCTGCTGGTGGAGATTTAGATCCCTGGTTCTGGTACTGGTAGGATTATTAAATGTGTGAAGATACAAGAGATCCATTTCTACTGGCTCCCTAAAGGCATAGATCTCCCTTCAGGAGTCTCTAGGGCACTGAATAAATGGATACTGTTTCCAATATTTTCTTGTGCCTTAGACTTTTTAAGCCAGTGATCTTCTTTTTTAGGAAACACTGGGCTATTTTTTGTGGTTTGATATGTCTGGTGAGGTACAGCCCAAACTGGGTGTTGTACTCAATAATTGGTCTAATCACTGCTGAGTAAGAGGGGGCAGTGATAGCCAGGGAATTGTTATGCCTAGTACCAACCTATAGCCTAGTACCAACCTATAAACCTATGAACCTTAGAGCTAAACACTGTTCCATTGGCAATTAGCTGTGCTCAATGAAGAACTTTCTGTTTAATATCATTAAGTGCCACGGTGGTACGGCGGTAGCGTTGTTACCTCACAGCAAGAGGTTCTCCCGTTCGATTCTCGGCTTGGCTTGGGAGTGCCTTGTGTGGAATCTGCATGTCCTCCCCGTGGTTGGGTAGTGTTCGAAAGACATGCGTGCGTAAATGGGCGTGCCTTTGTTGAAGGTTGGGAGTCAAGCTGGCACCTTGGTGTTTCGTAAATCTCTACTGCCAATCATTAGTGGACCGAAGTTCCGCTGTGGCAACCCCTTACCAACTTACAACAACAACATCAAAAGAGAGGGAATTGTCAGACAACTTCCAAGGTCCTTAACAATATTGTCATTTTGAAGTGAGGTGTTATCTATGCAGTATGCTCAGAAGAGGATCTTGTCTACCAAATGTAAAAATATGTTTTTCTTTTAATTTGAGCCCATTGTTAGTATGGTGGTTATTAATAAGTTTAAATTCTCAATAAATGGTTTGACCATCATCTGGGAACTTAACAATGACTTCCAATTTGCAGCTATCTGCAAACTCAGTTAGCTAGTGGTTTTGGCTCATGGTCTGGAGATTATAAAATTAAAGGCCAGATAAGAGATAAACTTCTCCTGGTGGACAAGTCAAGACAACAGGAAACTCCTTTTCAGAAGAAGAGAGTTGTGCTGAGTTTGTAAGTGAATTTTACCAAGCTGTATTTAAATAACTCAGATGTGCATCTATTTACTCCATCTTCAAATTAAATCCACAGCAGTTTAAGTTCAGTAGTGGGGGCCAGATGTAATGTGCTCTAGGCCCCTGACTTAAATGAGAAAGGCCAGTCTGGATCAGTTTATGGATCCAAATACTAAGTACCGTAAATATAAATAAATGAAATGAATGACAATTCACTTACTCCAGTCCTCTCTCTCTTACACACACACACACACACACACACACACACACACACACACACACACACACACACACACACAAAATCACAATGCAGACATCATAGCTCTCAACCTTCCATGTGTAAAATGTGGAACCCTTCCTCCCTGTAAGAACTGACAGGACTGTAGAATACTGGAATGAACTGGAACTAACTGGAAGACACTGGAATGACATTGGAATGAATGTCTTTATCTTCTAATCACCCAGAACTGTACTAACAGGTGCAGTGTCTCCTTTATGCACCAAGTCTTATTGTACTTGTCAGAATAATAATCTGCAGACACTGTAGTTCTGTTAAGACTGTTTTATTGTGTACAGTGGAGGTAGATATCAACAATATCTGAATCAAAGTTTAATGACCGTACCTTCTGCACTCATTGTACAGTGGTAGCATTGTTGCCTCACAGCAAGAGGTTCTCCTGTTCAATTCTTGGCTGGAGTGCCTTCTGTGTGGAGTCTGCATGTCCTCCCGGCGGTCGAGTGGCCTCCGAAAGACATGCGTGAATGGGCGTGCCTTCGCTGCAGGTTGGGCATCAGGCTGGCAACTTGGCACCATAAAAATCAACTGCCAATCATTAGGGGACCAGAGTTCCGCTGTGGCGACCCCTAACCGGGAAAAGCCAAAAAGACAAACAACCTTCTGCACTCATTATACTGTCTGTAAATTCTGTATTTAGAATGTCAAATCTGCACTGATATTTCTTTCCTCCTGAATAATATAATTAATATTCTGGAATGCTGGATATTTGACCTGACTTCTGTAGTCACTCTCAAGTGCCTGTACCAAACTTCTGAGGATTGCACTGCAATGGCTTTTTGCGTATCAGTCCAAACTAACTAATGATGTCTGAATTAAATTTCTACACCCCTCTTTAACCTTGGTTCCCAAACCTCCTACCATCTAAACAAGATCTGTTGGTCTGCACTCTATGTACTGCACATTCTGTTAGCACACTTTATTCCTATCTGTATTCTTCACTGAAGCTTGTTTTCTCTGATTGTGACAGCCTGCTTTAATATGGCTGCATTTCTAGACTTAATGCAACGAGAATACTGTATTTTTGTCTAACAGACTACATTTAAATGATGCCTGAAGTTATCCTCCCATAATGTGGAACAAAGGGGCAAAACGTAGAACAATGACTAACACTTACTAATAACTTTAGGAAGCTCACAGGAAGGTTAAAATGCATTACTTTATACTTACAAAAAAAGTTATGTTTATAAGTTAATATGATTCAGTAGTATTAGGAATGCATCAGTTAAAAAACATTCTTATCACTTAATATGCGATAGACTCTTTCAGTGTGGAACAGTAAAGAAAGTGGTTATTTTAAGACTCTAAATGAGAAAAAAGTCATTCCTTATGATGAGGTACACCTGAGAAGTGTGGCACATATATGATGACCAGCTGACAGCAATTCTCTTTGGAAAACTTCCAAGACTGGATCTGTAACCTTTCTACTGCATGCTGCTTAAAAACTTAATGTTGTCTTGCCTAATAAATTAAATCTTCGATTTTCTTTTATGGTGAGCCTTCCTAACCTCAGAAAGAGTCCCCGAGCGCCCCCTGTATACCAACCATAAACAGACATATTGATTCAGAATAAGCATATATTGCAAGGCAGCATAACACAGCTCAACTTCTTTGCTCGTAAACCAGAAACAACCCTAAAAAATATTTGGGGTGGGGAAGACACAAAGGCTCAAAATCGGGGAATTGTTTTACAAATATTACTCTAGTTCAATAAAGTTAACCGCACTACAGGTTTTATCATACCTGTAAACCCTCCCTGATTTTCTGGGATTGGTGATTAGGGTTACCACCTGCCTCTCTTTCCATAGTTGGACTTGTGGGAAAAAAAACTAAAAAATGGCGAATGTCCTGATGTTTTAGGATAAAAAAGATTTCCTAAATGTTCTTTAATAGTTGCATAAAACAAATATTTTGTGTCTGAAACACCTAAATGTTTCATGAAACAGTATAAGCAACTCAAATGTTACACGAATAAGATTTATTTTGGCAAAATGTGACATTGTGTCCCTTGCACTGGCCGTGGGTATGTTTTCCCCTGAAAAGAATTTCACGCTTCTACTGAAAATGTCCCACTTTGGGCATTTGAAAAGGTGGAAACTGTTTATCCAAAGTCTTTTTCCCGATGGGCAAAACAGCGAAATTTTTGAAAGCCACAAGACCACCCCCTAACACAAACACAACTTCCATAACTTATATACATCATCGTTATAGGGTTACCACCAGTCCCACTTTGTGAGGGACAGTCGCTCTTTGGGCGGTTGTGTCCTGACCAAAAATATTAAAAATGGCAAATGTCCTGAGATTGTAGGACATAATTATGTTCGATATTTTATGTAATAGTTGCATAAAATAGTTATTTCTGTATCTAAAATACCTAAATATTACAAGAAACAGAATAAGCAACTAAACTGCTACAAGAATAAGCTTTTATTTAGGCAAAAAAGTAAAGTTCTATCCTTTGTACTGACCGTGGGTATGTGCCGGCCTGTAAAATCTGATGTGTGTCCTGAAAATGTCCCACTATGGCCATTTGAAAAGGTGGCAACCCTACATTGTTACTGTGGCAAAAAGTGGACAAAGGACATCACCACATAGTCGCTGAAAGTGCCTGTCTGAGATGAAGGCATCGCGAAATTGTCTGTCGGACACACATCGTTCAACACAAACCTACTTCCCACTTTTAATGACATTGTTTTAATTGTTTACTCAAAATGTTGATGTACTTCTCATAATCACTCCTAAAACTGGCTATTTGTGGAGAAAACGTAGTAGATTACACTATAAATAATAACAACAATGTGTGTGTGTGTGTGTGTGTGTGTGTGTGTGTGTGTGTGTGTGTGTGTGTGTGTGTGTGTGTGTCAACCTGGCATTCCTTGGCTCTAGCACTATTTCTTCAGCTTCATTCTTATGGCATATCCAGACTTCTCTGTACTCTTGCACCGAAGAAATGAGGTAACTGGGAATGGATGAATGTGATAAGGTTTACGATCTATCTACAGCATTACAATAAATATTGGTTTTGCACACGATTGAGGAAAAGCCGATAAGAAGCATACCTCTCAACTTCTTAGCGCAAGAAATCTGGATAAAGCCTGACATAATGGGGGCAAAGGACCGAAAATATGGGCACGTTTTAAATATTTCTCTTATAAACTTAGAAAGTTGCTAGAATAAAAGGATTTGTGTTAGCATGCATTTTCTGAAGGATATAAAGTCTGAAACTCAAATGTATCTCATTATTTAGTGAATTCGGTCCTTAAATCATCTCAGAGATTGGTTAAAAAAAAAAACTTTTATGAAGAACTGACCAAAGTTATGAGGTAAAAATCTGGACATTCTACAAAAATCTATACAGTTCATAGGAATGTCTGCAGCACTAAAGGGTCAGGGCCAGTGTTAGCATTTTGGGGGCCCCCAGCAGATGTCAAGTTGGCGGCCCCCTAGGCACTTCTAGTCTGTGTATCACCCTATCGCTGATACCCCTCCTAACCAACCTTTTAGTTCATGCTGCAAAATGACTGACCTGTAACTACAATGCTCTTAATTGCAACAGGCCTGTGTAACACACTATGTTGCCCCATCTCACAAATGGTGCATTTACAGTTATTAGAATTTACTTGTACCATGATACATTGCAGGCACTCTATGTGTAGGTCTGGACTTAGGTGAAATGGCCCCTAGGCCTAGTGTTCAGCCACCCAACACACACACACACACACACACACACACACACACACATGCACATATACACACACACATATGCACTATGCCCTCCAATCTTCCCCCTATCACCCCTCCGCCCCCATCTTGGGCTTCCCATGCTGTGCACATTATTTTTTTCTTCCTTTCTCAAATGTTGCTTTACTCTTCAGCTTTTTCAAGAAGCCATGTCTTCCTATATGCTCTGAAGTGCATTATAATTTTTTTTTTCTTTTTGCACAACATTTTCATCCAGTGATGGCTTGAACAGAAATTTTGATTAAGAAAAAAAATTGTGTTGCTGTTCATCTTTCATTTTCCTTGCATCTTTTCAACACACCTTTCCTGACCAAGTAAGCACAGTAATAACCATTTAGAAAATAATTCAGTTAAGCCAGAGCCACCAAAAGCCATTGGGTTATGCATGTTCTGAAATACATTTAGAGCATTTTCCCAACTTTTTAATTCAGGTTGTACCAAAGGCTTAATGTTCAAAGATGACAAAATAGTATGACAAAATAGTAACTCACAATAAACTAATAAGCAATTGTCTGAATATACAGGTCCTATCTTGGAAATGCCCCCCCCCCCCCAAAAAAAAAAAAGATTGCCTATGCATCCCTCTGGTGTTAGAATGGGATGAAAGTAGAGATTCATATTTCTACAGGCATTTATTTATTTATTTTATTTATTTGCAGTTGGTTTACCAGGATAGTCCATTGGGCCTAGAAGAACCCATTTTCAATGGGGTCCTGGGGAGAAAAGCTCCAAAAACAAAACAATGATTACAAACAAAACAGTAATTACAAACAAAATTACAATCAAAGCTCTTGTTACAGTATGTACAAAAGTACTAGTAGAAACATTGCATTTAAACATACAGTTTCTAAAGCAAAAATGACAATGAAAGTTTTGGTTTTACTAATTATAGATAAAATATTTCATTTAACAGAGACAATTTCTGCGATAAACAGTGTCATCATTGTAAATCGAGAGTAGTTGTTTACACATGGACTGATTCCTGCCAAAACCATGTATGGTTAGTATGTTGATGTTCATGGACGCACTGCAACAACTTTCATATGTCTGACAAATGAGTACGCAGAGTAGGTAGAAGTAGGATGGGAGATGAGCAGCTGGGATTCAGATCAGGATGTATCACAACTTACCCAATAGACAGATAGTTAAGAGGAATCTAGAGATGAGAAGAGTCCAAGTGGCTGTTCTTATATTTGAAGAAATCTTATGACAAGGTTCCAAGGACATGTTTTGGGCAGTCCTGTGGTGGTTTGAAGTCCAAAAAACAGAAGATAAGATTAGTGCAAACTATATACAGGGGACCCAAATACTGAAGTATGAACAGTGTTCAGTCTAAGTAAGGGGTTCCCTGTGGGATTGGGTGTGCATGTATTTCAAGTGACTGCTGACATACATATACATTGCATGCCTCCTCATTCCTCAACCCCAATGGTCAAAGGCAGCTACCTGCATACATGCCTGAAGTGTGATTGTGAGGAAAGTGAAAAAAATAACAACTTTGTTCTCCTAGACAGTACACTGTCCCTGCACAAACTATAATAACCTTCTTTGTACACCTTTGAGGTCTGACAGAAAAGTAAAAGAAAAGAATCAACACACTGTCCTCAGCCCAAACACAAGCTATAATAACCTTCTTTGTACACCTTTTAGGTCTGACAGAAAAGTAAAAGAAAAGAATCAACACACTGTCCTCAGCCCAAACACAAGCTATAATAACCTTCTTTGTACACCTTTGAGGTCTGACAGAAAAGTAAAAGAAAAGAATCAACACACTGTCCTCAGCCCAAACACAAGCTATAATAACCTTCTTTGTACACCTTTGAGGTCTGACAGAAAAGTAAAAGAAAAGAATCAACACACTGTCCTCAGCCCAAACACAAGCTATAATAACCTTCTTTGTACACCTTTGAGGTCTGACAGAAAAGTAAAAGAAAAGAATCAACACACTGTCCTCAGCCCAAACACAAGCTATAATAACCTTCTTTGTACACCTTTGAGGTCTGACAGAAAAGTAAAAGAAAAGAATCAACACACTGTCCTCAGCCCAAATACAAGCTATAATAACTGCATGGGCACACCTCTAAGGTTTGACTGTGATGACACTTAAAGAAGTAATAACCACACTGTCCACCCCTCCACACACACACATACACACATAACCTACAGCAGTTTTCTGCACACATACATCTGAGCAGAGCTGGTTTTAGAATGTGTGCAGTTGAGGGCAGAGGCCATTATCAGATTTATCCTAACAGAGTCATATCAAACCACTGTTCAGGTTAAAGAACATAATTAGAAAGTTAATAGGTTTTTCCTTCTCATTTTCCTCAACCAGCTACAGCTTTTGTGGGGCCCCCACACAGTCAAGGATGATTAAGGGATCCCTATGTTTCTATTTATACAGTCTGGGGAGTGGGGGCTCCCAGACTCTTAGAAGATCTAAGTGTCTGAATGTTCTGTGATACATTTTATTCATTAATTTTGAAATATAATTACTTGTTAGCTACATTTTAACTGATACCCAGAAGAATAATGTCTGTGTCCTGGCATTACTGGGTGTGTGCACAGATAAAAATCACTGATATTTTACACACACACACACACACACACACACACACACACACACACACACACACACACACACACACACACACACAACATAGCAATACTAGTTTTGCACTTATTTCAGCAAATAGCAATATACTGTGCAACACTGGTGTTGTCACACCAGATCAGTGACACCATTTAGCAGTCATCAAACAGCAGCAGGGGTAAGTCATTTTTATTTACCTCCCCTGATTTTTCTCATAGGTTTGCTCTATCCTTTGTAAAAATGTTGGTTTGCTTGTAAATCATTCAGGATTAAAGACAGCCAATAAATCCAGACATCAGAGTTTTATACTTATTTGTCCAAAAAAATGAAAGCTGATAAAAAACGTGTTATACTATTAACTTTTTAATTGAATTAGTGTAATATTTGGGACATGTTCCTGATTTTGAGCCTTTATTCTTATACTATAAGTATCATAATGAATTCTTCTGCAAAGAAGTTGAAATTTGCAGTAGCTGGTGTTCTGCCAATGTTTATAAAACTCCCTGAAAAAGAAAACTATCCCTGAAGATCAGAATCATCAGCTTTTCTTAAAATCAAAGGTTTGCACTGAGAACAGTCACTCTGGGCTGCTGATCTCTCTAGTGTATACCTTGTTTATGTTCAGTATCAGCTTTATCCTAACAGGGTCATATCATTCAGGTTAAAGAGCAGAATCATGAAATTAATACATTTTTTTCTCCTCGTTTTTCCCCAACCAGCAGCAGTTTTTGTGGGCCCCCCCACACATAGTCAAGGATGACTAAGGGGGCTCCCTTGCAGCCACAGGTATTGCGACTACCTAGAGTTGGCTATGTTGTTAGTTTTCATGGGCTGAATGTTCACTGGAAAAGTTTAACTAAGCCAGGGATACTGTGTCAGTGACAAAATATTTAATGGAATTGTGAAGCCTGTTGCTTGATAAAACACTGTTACTATAACCAGCGATATCATTGAATTTTAAATATGAGTTATTACCTATCTGGTTTATTAAGTACACAAGACTGTTGGACTAGCTTTTGTTGGTTTGACAGACCTGCTGCAAAATATCAGGGTAAGGCAACCTGCTGTGGTTGGGGACCCCCCAGGAACAGGGGGCCCTCAGTGACCGCAAGGTTCATTGGTGCCTAAAGCCGGCTATGTAAAGGGTCCAAACCCATCCACAACCCTTTCTTTCCCATTTATGCACATGGGGTCGTAGTGTTACTTCAACAGTGACAATCATCTAGAGCAAAGGTTCACACTGCCTGGTGGCTAGCATCTGTTGTTTCATATCACACACTCACACCCTTGGCCAATTTAGAGAGTCTAATCCAGTTGCTATGTAGGTGTCTGAAATATGAGAGGAAACCAATGCAAAAACAGAGAGGAGATACAGACTCCACATCGAAGGCTCCAAAGCTGAGAATAGAACCAGAGAACTGCTTGCGGTGAGATGACAACCCTAGCTGATGTGTCAAGTCCAGACGTTTTAGATAAATGGTGTTGATGTTTCCTCTCCCTCATGGTAAGGGTGAATTTTGCTTTCTCTCAACAGTATAACCCCAGTTTAGGGACTGAAATGATTGAACAATTGCCCACTGCAATGAATTAATACCCCCTGTGGCAATGTCACCCCAGTTGTTTTCTTTGTAATCTTATTATATGTAAGTATGCACAGAGAAAGCTGATTTTACAAGACGAATGTCACAACTACCTATATATAGTTTATTTGGCCGCCAGCAGTCAGAAGCTCATGTCAATTACATGCGTATATATTTAATTT
>NC_056750.1:221320729-221337879 GCF_019279795.1 Protopterus annectens
CCTCTTAGTGCAAGAAATCTAGACAAAGACAAAAAAAAAAAATAGTGGGGGGACAAAGGCCCAAAAACACAGATTTTAAATGCTGCTCTAATAAACGTAGAAAGTTGCAAGAATAACGGGATTTGTGTTAACATGTATTTTCTGAAGGATATGAAGTTTGAAACTGAAATGCTTGCCATTATTTAGTGAGCTCATTCATATCTTCCGTGAGTTGAAAACCGTAAATTCTTGAGAAACAAACCAAAAATATGAGAAAAAAATCTGGATATTCTGCAGAAAACTGGACATTTGAGAGCTATGCACCCTCTCCCCATCTCACGAAAACACCTGTATGTTTCGTTTATAATGCTATTTCAACAACTCTACCCGGTGAGATTTTTCAGTTTGCAATAATCCGCTTCGATGTTGCATTTTTCCTAAATAATTTCTTTTAACAATTGCGTACGTCATTCATTTATGTATGCCTTTGTTAACCGGGTAACCATGCTGGGTCAAAGAGCCTTTTCGGATACAATGCGGGGCAAAAGTCAAAACGGTGGTTATGAAAATTATGATACAATCAGTTAAGGAGGCACAAAGCAAATGGTGCAGTATATGGGCGGTTGGTTTAAACAGTATTTATCTAAAACTGATATCAGTAGTTTAGACAAACGTAGTTTCTAAAAACACAATTCAACATTTTACAGTATTTTTGTAAATATGATTATTCTCTGTCTTAAAATATTTTAGTCGATTCTTCAGACTTCTGTGAGAAAATGTCTGAATGAGATCTACCCTACGCGCTGAGACAGAGGTCCTAGTTTTTGTACGGGTCTCTCATTACATTCCCACACTGTGGGCTACGAAAAGGGCGCAGTAATAGATGGCAGAGTCAGACAGGGAGGTCTGTCTGATGGTCAGGGTTGTGCTGGTATCATCTGCTGTTGAAGAAAACCTCTGTTTAGCAATCTCTGCGGTGTCACTGACTCTACTGTTGGACTTTGCTCCTTTGTACAGAATGTACTGAGGTTCTCGGTTCTGATAGATACGGTACCAGTAAAGAATTGGGTAGCTGCTACTGGTTTCGTACGTCCATTGGAGTGTTACTTCCGCTCCTTCTTTGTAATTCATTTCTTTTTTGCTTTGCTGAATTGAATCACACAGAACTGAATCTAATACAAAGTACGATAATAAAAATAATAAATGTCATTTATTTTCAATGTATTACTGACAATCGTTAAGAAATACTGGCGTTAAAGAGTCTCTTCAGCTGCTGAACTTACCAGGTAACACAATAAGGAGAAGTAATACCGAACACATCACAAAACACATTGTACTTCGCAATGTGAAGCAAAAACATTCCTTCTGTTGTTTAAACTGCAGGGAAGCAGGTCTATCTAACAGAAATTACGTAAGTACCGCCCCCTACCCACGACCCCCATCATGTGCTTCCTGTCAGAAATTAGAAAAATGTTTGTGGATTTCCCCAAATTGTTTGCAATTTAGGGTTACCACCTGTCCCACTTTGCGAGGGACAATCCCTCTTTGGGCAGTTGTGTCCTGACAAAAAAATAAAAAAAAAAATGGCAAATGTCCTGAGATTTTAGGACAAAGTTATTTCCTATATTTTATGTAATAGTTGCATAAAACAGTTATTCTGTATCTAAAATACCTAAATGTTATAAGAAACAGAATAAACAACTAAAATGCTACAAGAATAAGCTTTTATTTAGGTAAAAAAGTTAAGTTCTATCCTTTGTACTGACCGTGGGTATGTGTCGGCCTGTAAAATCTGATGTTTGTCCCGAAAATATCCCACTTTGGCCATTTAAAAAGGTGGCAACCCTATTGCAATTCTGAGAATCAGATTCTGAGGAACACAATTTCGTGAAAACACACAACACTTTCGTTCCTTTATGGAAGGGAGTGTGGGCATCTGCATCACACAGTTGTTCATTAAGACAGATTAACAACCCTGTGTTTCAAAATGAGCGCTTTTCTCTGACAGTCTAAATAAAGTGAGGTGGGCAAATGCAGGATGTCTCTACCACAAGGACCAAGTGTTTCCATTTTCTCATAATAACAGCAATCTCAGAGGTGATGTTGAACAAAAGGGGATGTGAGGACTCTGCCTTCTTCAAAAAAAAAACCATACATTTTGACAACTATTTGCAGTTTCCTGGACTTGGACCAGTAGCTTTGCCACTAAAGCTAGCGATTAGTACAGCCGCTCATTTGGGAACCGATTTAAAAATAAAAAGATTTCTAGGCTCTTTCTTTTCCCATTCATCTTTGGCTATTTGTCATATTCTGGTCATTGTTTTCTGCATTTGTTGCTTGTCACTTGTTCATGCAGGTTTTATTTATATTTACACTCTCTTTCTTTGACCTTTGTTATGTATTAACTATTTAACTCTTCACGAGTTCATACAGTCTCATCTCTCTGCTTTACCTGTGGTGAGCTGCTGAATTTTCACAGTCACAGTTATACAGCTTCTAAATCCAATTTGTGCTGTCCTGTCAGAGAGTGTCCTGCTTGTGCACAGCTATCGTCACTGCCCACCTATTTGTTAGGTGCAGATTTGTAGAATACCTGTCCTATGTAAAACACACAGACACACACACACACACACACACACACACACACACACACACACACACACACACACACACACACACACACACACACACATTCATTCATCTTTAAAGCAAAACACCCCCCCTCCCATCCAGATATCTGATCCCCTGTGAGGACAAGGACTTCATGACGTAGCCCACAACCACTTAGCATAAGAACTGTGCAGAAAGCCAAAAATAATTGAAGGACAAAAGCCCAAAATTTGGGAGAGAGTTTAAATGTTGCTTTTAAGAAACAGAGAATTGCTATAATGGTAGGATTTGCATCAGCATGCATTTTCCAAGGGAAATGAAGTTGTTGTTGTGTCTTTCGGCTTTTCCTGGTTAGGGGTCACCACAGCAGAACTCCGGTCTGCTAATGATTGGCAGTAGATTTTTATGTGCCGAGTTGCCGGCCCTGACGCACAACCTTCAACGAAGGTACACCCATTCACACATGTCTCCACAAAGAAGACGCTCTAGCTGTGAATTGAACAGGACAACGTCTTACTGTGAGGCGACAATGCTACCGCAGCACCACCACCGCAGTTCCAAGGGAAATGAAGTGTAAGACTAAAATCTGATATTGTTAATCCTCATTCATTCCTTGCATGTGGGTAGTCGGTTCCGACCTCGGAACCGAGCCGGCCATCTTCCAAGCTCGTGCCAGCTACAAACTGTTGAGCTAAACTCTTACTCAGAATTCCCCTCTCCCTGTTACCTCAGATTTCGTTTGCCGCATCACCATTCGGTCGTGTCAAGTTACTTCTCTTGAGCTAAGTACAATATTTTTCTTCATACTAAGTTCTAAGACAGCCTTTTCACAAAAAAGTTATTCGATAGTGATCTCTTACCTTATCGCATTTAGCGACTACCCTTTTTCAAATCTTTTTCAATTCCTTTCCTCTCTTTTTATTGCAAGGTCATTCCTTTTTTTTACCACTGCTGATAAACCCATTTTCCTTCCTACCTTTGTGTATTTCTTGTACCATTGCTAGTATTTTCCTGGTTTTCCTTCTTTCTTTCTAATATGGCAGATAAAAAAGGTAGTTCAGGGTTCAAAAGATGTCTAGACTGTGGCCATAAATTACCTACTTCAGATGCACATTCCCTGTGTGTCTACTGCTTGGGTGTGCCACATTTAACAGTTGACCTGCCTTGCGGGATTTGTAAGAATTTTTCTAACAGGACGTTAATTGAGAGAAAAAATAAATTAATACTGAAGGGGCTACTTAAATCTCCTTTTTCAGAGGCTATTTCTGGGTCGGAGGTTTCATCCCTCCAAGATCCCATAAGAAAAAGAGTGATGAATATAAAAAGGCCAAGTCTCTTCCTTCGTCCCCAGCTGGGGACCCTCAGGAACCGAGACCCAAGAAAGCTAAGCTTTCCAGTTCAGATTTGACTTCTTTGGCTCCAGCGCTTTCGGTGCCTAGACCTTCGGCACTGAGGCCATCGGTGCCATCTGTGACTTTGGCACAGATTAGTGTGCCCCATACTACATCGGTACCGAGGAGCTCCTCTGTTCAGACTCCCTTACCGGCACCGACTGTCCAGTCGATGCAGACTGTTTTGACATCGATAGATGTCTTGAAGTCCATTACTTTTTTGGCTCCAACAACTTACCTGACACCGACTACCCTCTCGGTACTGAACATTCAGTTTTCGTCACCGATGTTTTTGGCTCAGGCCTTAGCGCCAACAACCACTTCGGTACCAACCTCATCGTCGGTGCAGACCATGCCTTTGGCATCAATGATTTCCTCGGTGCAGAAACTGGTAGTTCAGTCCTTTACAGCTCCATTGTTCTCAGTGCAGACCTCCCCCGTGGTTGGCACTGAGCTTGTTCCATCCTTTGATAGATGTGTCTCTCCCTCAGCCATGTCAATGAAATCCACTAGAAGCCTCTCTGAACATGATGTGTTGCGTCTTGTGGATCAAGTGCTTTTAGCCAGAGGTATCCCGCCCCCCAGGATCTTTCCTTCCTCAGGAGGTGATCACCCTTTACCAAGGACCCCTACTTATTCTCCTCCTTCATTCCCTTTGAAGCCCCTTGATATAGCACAGTTTTCCCCCACTATGGTTCCCTTTATTGACCTCACTAAGGAGCCGCAGTTGCCTTTGTGGCAGGAGAGTCTTGCCATGGCCCAGGATGTCAGCTGTGATGTACATACTTTGGCCTTTCACAGCTATCCAGGGAGTCCGGGTCGGCAGGCTGAGCTACTTAGGAGAAGGGTGAGCCCCACCCTGGGCCCCCACCCCTCTTCAGGTGGACCGGCCTTCCAGCTAATGGAGAAGGCTCTGGCATCGGTTGGTGATCCTGTGCTATCACTCTCCCTGCCCTCCTCTGGCCCACAATGTACACAAGTTGCTCCTAGCAGACACCGGGCGCAAGGGCCTTAGGACATACTCCCACAGGAGACCCCTTTTGCACTGTCTTTCCCAGCTTCTCCCTCTGAGAAAGATCATTGAAAGAGCTCATGCAAGAGGAAGCGCATGGACTCCACAGAGGAGTCCCTTACTGAAGACACAAACTTTGATGATGGGGAAGCGTCCCCTCAGTCACCCTCTGAGGTATCCTTTGATGATATACTTGAAATCCTTAAACAGATAGATGACTGGCAGCCCCCTAACCTGACCTCTGAAGAGCCTGTGTTCCTCAGGCCTTTTGAGCCCAGCCCCCTACCTCCTGGGCTACTTCACCTGCCAACGAACTTGTCCGGCTCATTGTGCAGTGTGCGTAGAAGGCTCCTGACACCATTGAGGCCATTCCCCAGAGGCCAGATAAAATTTTATCCCCTCCTGCTACTGATCCCCATTGGTCCAAAGGTCTTCCTGTAGATGCTTTGGTGGTGGCAGCCACAACTATAAAGGACCTGCAAGAAGAAGAAAGCCAGACTGTCCATCCTCCCAACAAAGAATCCCAGGCTCTGGACAAAATAGGGAAGCGTACCTTTGCATCAGCGACCTTTGCAGTCAGGTCCCTGAACTATATGGCACATTTTACCAGGCTTCAAAGAGACTTAATTTTTGAGCTCTCTGTAACTTTGGCTGGAACTGTATCTGATGAGGTCCTTGACAAAGTGGCCTCTCAGCTAGCCACCATCGAATCGATATCTAACTCCTCCATGCACCTGATATCTTATGCATCAGAAGGAGCAGCTAGAATGGCGAGTTCAGGCATTGTTCTGAGATGACATGCCTGGATACGCTTGTGTAATTTCATGGAACCCTTCAAGGCTTTCTTTCTCAATGTTCCCATCAATGCCTCTTCATTGTTAGGACCCAAGGTTAAAAGCACACTGGCCAGATGTGAACAGGATGGTAAGACCCTTTCTGCCGTCAGTGTCCATTATTCTTCCCTTCAACGGGCTTTCTCCAGAAACCAGAAGAGTGGGAAGATATGGCACAGAAAGTCTCAGGGTTCTTTCCGTGGCACACAGACCGAGTTCTCCCCTAGAGGCAGAGGGGGAAACTTACAGGGAAGACACCCCTTTCGGGGCAGAGGGAGTCTGCGTAACCAGGGTTCCAGGGATTCTTTCCCTGGCCAATCCTACCAGCGCTCCTGAAGAGCAGCCCAACTGCTTTCCTCTTTAAGTGGTTGGGGGTAGTTTCTCTTTGTACCCTTCTGCCTGGCTAACCATTACCACTGATTCTTGGGTACAAAGGATAATAACCAGAGGTTATCATATCCCCTTTGACCTTTGTCCTGCTCCCCTAACAAGCTTCCCCGACATTCCACCCAGTGAAAAGGAACAAGCAGCATTAGAGATTTCAAAGATGCTAAGAAAAAGAGTCATCCAAATAGTCCCTCCAGACCAGATAGGATCCGGATTCTACTCAAGACTATTTTTGGTGCCAAAGAAAACCGGGGACTGGAGACCAATTTTGGATCTCAGTGTATTGAAAGAGTTTGTAAAAGTACAGAAATTCCGGATGGTCACAATACAGTCTATCCCTCTGCTTTTGGAAAAAGATGATTGGATGTGCTCAATAGATCTTCAAGATGCGTATTACCACATAAAAGTGGACAGACCATCAAGAAGATTCCTTTGCTTCCATGCAGGAGCCAGTCATTACCAGTTCAGAGTACTGCCCTTTGGACTCTCTACAGCCCCCAGAGTGTTCACAAAGTACATGGCAGTTGTCACAGCTCACTTGCGATTACAAGGATTCCAGGTATTTCCATACCTAGATGACTGGCTCATCTCCACCCCCACCAGACATCTATTGGAAGAAGCCCTGGCATACTGTCTTCTCACTGCAGAAAGGCTAGGCATAACCATAAACTGGCAAAGATCCAATTTCACCCCATCTCAGTCCACAGAATTCATAGGGGTCATCTTGAATACAAAGAATTGCAGAGCATCCATTCCAGAGCACAGAATTCTAAGGATAAAGCAGCAACTGATTCCAATCCTTTCAAGGGAGAAATCTACAGCTCATTCTGTTCTCCAGTTGTTGGGTTCCATGGCAGCCTCCATTACGATTGTCCCCCTGGCCTGGTTTCACATGAGGCTTCTGCAATGGCTACTGCTCACCCAACGGTATTCCTTTCAGTACCCTCTTTCAACCAAGATTTGGGTAACTCACAGGTGCAAACAAGATTTAAATTGGTGGATGGTGCACAATCCATCACAGTGGTCTCACCCCTTCTCCCCCCAACAGCCCAAGGCTACAGTGACCACGGACACCTCCCTGATGGGGTGGGGGGGCTATTTCAGGTACAGACAGTCCAAGGTACTTGGTCCGAAATGGAGGCCCATCTGCATATAAATGTTCTAGAGCTGAGGGTGGTGCTTCGGCATTGCAAGCGTTCCATCCCCTGCTGCCATCTGGGACTATTGCGATACAATCAAACAACATGGCGGTGGTCTGGTACATCACCAAACAAGGTGGAAACAAATCAAACCCACTCTGTTGAGAGGCCATGAGAATATGGTATTGGGTGATGGCTACCAACCTCTTTCTTCTAGCAACGTACATTCTCAGGAGTTCCAACATGATAGCAGAAAGACTCAGCAGGTGTATTCTACAACCTCACAAGTGGTCCCTGAATCCCTTGATAGTGGCAGAGATTTTCAATTGCTAGGGTCTTCCTTGCTGCGACCTGTTTGCATCCCCGACCAACTACAAATGCAACAACTATTTCACCCTGATTCCCCTTCCGGGACAGTCACCCAGGGACACTTTAGTCCACGATTGGCCCTCGGGTCTGCTTTATGCATTTCCACCTCTCCCCCTCATTCCCCAGTTTCTGAAGAAAGCCCGCTGGTTGAAGAGCAAAGTAATCCTCATAGCACCATATTGACCTCGTCAGATTTGATTCCCCTTCCTTTGGCCTCATCTGCTGGATCAACCATGGATTCTCCATCCAACCTCGGGGTTGATCTCCCATCCACAGAATCTGATTCATCCCAATTTGAACAGCCTGAAGCTCACAGCTTGGCTCCTCCAATTCCTTTAATTGCTAGGCAGAATGATCTTTCTTTGCCAGTACATGACATTGTTATTGGATCTCATAAGTCTTCTACCAGAATTACATATCTCAACAAGTGGAAAAGATTTGCTATTTGGCTGAAAGAAAAACAGGTAGATCCTTTTTCGATAGTACTGGAATATCTGTCTACCCTATTTCAATCCGGTCTATCTGCCTCTACCATTAGAGTTCATTTGGCTGCAATATCTAATTTTCATGATGGTGTCCAAGACTCTTCTCTTATGTCACACAAATTATGCAAGACTTTCATAAAAGGTGTGAATCACCTAAAACCCCCTTTTAGAGGACCTACTCAACCATGGGACCTGTCATTAGTCTTACAAGTTTTGACAATGCCACCTTTCGAACTGGCTTTTTCTTGCGACCTCAAATATTTGCCATAGAAAACCTTGTTTTTGGTCGCCATTATTTCCACCAGATGTATCTCTGAGCTTCAAGCCTTATGCATTAAGAGACCATATTTGATTTTTCATAGCGATAGAGTGTCATTGAGAACTAATCCTTCCTTTCTGCCAAAAGTGATTTCTGAAATGTCCATTAATCAAACCACTGAATTGCCAGTTTTCTTCCCCAATCATTCAAACAGAGGACAGTATTGCCTACATACCCTAGATAATCACAGGCAAATTAATTTCTAAGTGAACAGGACTAAGGCTTCTCGTAAATCAGACCAGTTATTTTTGGCCTATTCTGGACCTAGATTAGGATGTGCTGTTGCTAAGGTCACATTGGCTAAATGGTTAAAAGTCTGTGTAACATTCATTTATAGAAAATGTAATATGCCATTAACTACTACCATAAAGGCTCATTCTACAAGGTCGATGGCAACTTCTGCTGCCTTCCATGCCAGAGCCTCTTTACATGACATTTGTGCAGCTGCAACTTGGGCTAGTCCTCATACCTTCATCAATCATTACAAGTTGGATTTGGCCTCCAGGGGAAGAGCATCTTTTGGTTCTATGGTGCTCAGGAATGTCCTTCCATGAGAGCCTCCCAGGAATAGAGGTAGCTGGGGACTCTGTCCCACACGTAAGGAATGAACGAGGATTAACAATATCAGATAAAGAAGTTATGTCTTACCATAATGTTCCATCTGTATTGTTGATCCTTGTTCAGTCATTATGACCCTCCCTCCTTCCCCCTCCTGTGGCTTCTAGTGGATCTCACCATCTGGTTCTGTTAGGTCATTTGACCAGAGGTAGCCTCTACCTTCTTTTCACTTGCAAACTTAATCTGAGGTAACAGGGAGAGGGGAATTATGGGTAAGAGTTTAGCTCAAGAGTTTGTAGCTGGTGTGAGCTTGGAAGATGGCCGGCTTGGTTCCGAGGTCGGAATCGACTACCCACATGTAATGACTGAACGAGAATCAACAATACAGATGGAACATTATGGTAAGACAGAACTTCTTTGCTCTGCCATTATTTAGCAACTTCAACCTTCAGTGATGTGCTAGAAAACCAGATCGTTTTGGAGGAGCAGACTAAAACTGTGAGGCAAAATTCTAGACAACAGGATGGTATCCTTCAGGGTTCTGTTAACAGGGAAACGTCTTCCTATATTGCTGGTTTTGTTTTAAACAAAAGCATTCAAAGTGATTCAGGGTCAGTGGTGTGGCTTAGAAGTTCACTTTTTTCGTCTGTTTTAAGTTGATAATTACAGTCATTCCCTCAGCTCCCCAAATCTAAGACTGGATTCCCCCCTTTTACTGAAAATATAATTTTCGTGTCATTGTTATTACTTCCCACTTTTGAAATGTGACTTCTTTGCAACCATTCTCTGTTATAAAATGACAGTAATGAAAACGTTGGCAAATAAAGTTTCCCATCACTGCTGGTGTTATTTTAAGACACAAACAGTAAAGGTGGTTTGTGATGTGTGGTAAACAGCATCAAATAAAACCAGACAGGCAGCATACCTTTCAACTGTCCAGATTTTAACAGAACATACAGATTTATGACACATATTTTTGTTCTATTCCTCTTAAAATGTGTAGTTTTCAGGCAAATCACTGAGGAGTAAAGTCAATAAATTACATACATCTGAGTTTCAGAATTCACACCCTTCATAAAATGCGTCCTAGCACAAATCATGTTATTCTAGCAAATATGTAATTTTATAAGATCAATATTTAGAAGCCGTTCCTATTTTGAGGCCTTTGCACTTCCTCCCCAATTATTTTAGGCTTTGTCTAGATTTTAACTGTAATTCTGAGAAAACAGTTTAATTATCTGTAAAATGCATACGATCTAAACCAAAAAGCAACTTTATTTAATGTGGGGGTGGATGTATTGCACTTTTAACAGAAAATTCTTACTGTAGAATGCCCTAGTTACACAAAACAAATTTCTTATGATTGTAATGCTTTATTTTTTGTAGAAATTTCTATAGTTAAGTCCCGGTGGGAATTCTGTATTTAAGGAAAAATAGGAATCATTGCCATATTTAGATATATGAGTGCATTTCTTTTCAGATAATTTTCCAGAAACATTATCACTCAAAGTGCAGAGAATGTTTGGGACGATCTGAACTTTGAACTTGTATGAACTCTATAAATTGACATGAAACGTGCTTACCTAAGATTAATGCATTCATTTTTAAAAGCTTTTTTATAGTTATAAGTTGCAACACATGAAAATAATGTGTAATTTCCCAAAGTGTACAGGTTTAACATTTTGAGAGCTGAGTATATTTTTAAACTGTAACTGCGGTGGGGCAATAAACATGAGGTATGAGCACAAAATATAAATACCCATCTACACCTCTGCTAGGAATGTTGGCAGAACTCTCCTCAGCTGTCACAATGCTTTCCAGTCTAGCTACTCATGTACCAGTACACTTGCCTGACGTTTCCTGGAATTCATTAATTCCAGTGACCTGGACCAGCTCGTTCTTACCCACAATAGAGGTAACAACATCCTTGACCTGGTCATGACTAACATGGGCAACCATTGCTCTATTCCAATAGTCAACTCCTCCCTGGTTAGATCCAACCACAAACTAATTACCTTGGAAATCCACATCCCTCCCATCACCCCCCCCCCCCACAATGGTAACCACCATGAAAAACTTTTGCACAGCTAACTTTGGGCTCCTAAAAAAGAGGTGGCTAACTTCATGGCACCCATGCAAATGGGGAATAGTTGAATGACCGCCGAATCATACACCGATGCACTGTATGAATACGTACACAAATGCATGGTTCTCACCATACCCAATAGAACCAAGACGCTCTCCTCCAAAAAAGGAAGCTAATCTGCTGGTCCCCTGCCATAAACAAACTCTACAACAAAAGGAAGAAACTGATGCAGAATAAGGTGAAGTCCCAAGACTGGAAAAACTCCATTATCAGCTTCAACAAAAAGTTGAGATCCCTCATCAAATCCTCTAAAGCTAGCTAAAAACAGAATTGCAGCAGATAGTAAAGACAACCACAAGGCCTTCTATAGTTATGTAAAGAATCTCCACAGTAATACCCAGATTTGCTCTGAGCTACTGCACAGTGGTACCTCCTATACCGAGCCAACAGATATTGCCAATATACTGGCCAACAGATTCAGTGCTAATGTTACCCCCCCCCCCTAAAGGACCAATCACAATACCAGTAGATTGTCAGGCACCCAGTATTATTGCTGTACAGGTTAAAACAGCACTGTCTAAGGCCAAAAATACAGCGTTATTTATTTATTTTACATTTGTTGACTGGGTTAGTCCAACTGCGTGTTTTGCTAATTTTCAGTGGAGACCCGGAGAGAAAAGCTCCGCAGTGAGTTTATAAATTTACCTACAACAGTTAAGAATTCATACTTGCAACTAAACAAACAGTTATAAGATAACACTTACAATAAATCATACAGTGAAACACTCAGGTCCAATGTCATCAGGGAATAATGTGTTCATAATTCCTGTTAGGTTATATACAGTATAAGTACAAAAGAAATAGCAAGAGGATGAGGTGCTTATACAGGGGGACAGAGGGGTAGAAGTTAATTATGATAGACAGGGGAGGAGTGGAAAAAGAGGGAGAAGGAATAGAAGGGAAGCATATAGAGGGAGAAATGATCAATATAAGAAAGAGAGGGCTGACAGAGAGGGAAGTAATAGAAATAGGGGGTAGGATAGTTTCAGGGAGGATGACTATAGTGACAGGACCATTTGTTTGTTAGGTATCTTCGAATGGCTAGCTTGAAATGCTTGGTATGGTCAAGGGACCTAATTGCTTGGGGAAGTTGGTTCCAAGTTGCAGCAGGGTTATAGTTACAGAGTAAACATCCTGTTTTGGTTTTGGGTTTATAAATCTGAAGCAAGTCTTGGTCTGAGCTACGTAGTGTCCTGGTTGGATAATATTTAGATATAATAGATAGAAGGCTAGGACAAAAAGATTGTTGATAGAGGATAGAGTGGATAATTTGTAGTTGATGTAGTAGGAGCGAATGAGGGAATTCAAGCCAGTCCAATTGTTTAAGGGATAAGCAATGGTGAGATTTATAGGTTTGGTTTGCAGCAAATCTGACCACCTTATTATAGGTTATTTCAAGTTTTGTAATGAGTGTGGTGTTAGGTTTGTGAATAACTGACAGCTATAAAGGAGGGTCTATGGGACCTGACAATATCCCTGTCTGTATTCTACATGAACTACAGAGTGAACTGACACCACACCTGTGTGCCCTGTTCAGTCACAGCCTCACCTCAGGCTTTGTCCCTACCGAATGGCGCACTGCTACAGTCATCCCTCTCCATAAAGGAGGAGCGATTACAAACCCTGGGAACTATCGCTCCATTAGCCTGATGAGTCTGATATGCAAAGCTATGGAATGCATCATCATGGACCTAATAAACAAGGATATAGGGAATCTCCAAACTCTGGATCCCACACAGTTTGGTTTTGTGAAGGGTAGATCATGCCTGCTCAACCTGGTCAATTTTTTTGAGTCAGTCACCAGAGCTGTGGATGAAGGCAAGGTGGTTCATACAGCCTACCTTGATCTGGTCAAGGCCTTTGATACCATTCCCCACTCATGAGTCATAGAAAAGCTCACTAAGCTTTGCATCAAACCCTATATCACTGGGAGGGTTGTAAACTGGCTCACAGGTAGAACCCACAGTGTGAAAGTAGCTGACTCCCAGTCAGACTGCCAACCAGTCATAAGTGGAGTCCCACAGGTTTCGGTCCTGGGTCCTCTCCTGTTTGGTATCTACTTCTCTGCAATCCAGGCCAACATGAATGGACTCTGGCTGACAAAGTTTGCAGACGATTGCAAGCTGGGAGATATTATTAACTCCCCAAGTGATGTTACATGTTGACATCCTGCAGAAAGGCCTCACTGAGACCAGCGACTGGTGTCAGAACCATGGCCTTAAACTCAATGCCAAAAAATGTGTCATCATCCCCTTTGGGAAAAATTAGGTTCCCATGAATTACCACATCGATGGTAGTCCACTGAACACAGAAGGTGTTATAAGAAATCTGGGAACACAGGTTGACAGCAATGTCTCTTTTAACCACCACATTGCCACTGTGGTCAGAAAGTCCTTCTATGTGGCACATCTCATTACTAAGGGCTTTGCGTCCAAGAAGAAAGAGGTCATTGTCTCCCTCTACTCTTCCCTCATTAGACCAGTCATCGAGTACAATGCCCCATTTGGCATGTACCTCACTAGACACCTGCAACAACTGGAGAGGCTGCAAAAGTACCTCACAAAGATGATCTTAGGCCTTAAACACTTGTCCTATATGGACAGACTCGAAAAAATCCAACTATTCTCTGTCTCATATCGCCTACATAGAGGTGATCTCTGCTTCACTTACAAAGCCATGTCTGACCCAGCTCTGTTAGAAATGCTACAGCTAAAGAAATCCCTCTGCATCACATGCTCCAGATACCTCAACCTCATTACCACAATCAACAGTACATGCTGGAGGTACAGGTTCATAACCCAGAGACTGCCCATGCTCTGGAATAGACTTCCCATACATGTCAAGCAGAGCACCTGGCTCTCTTCAAGAGAAATCTTGATGAGTGGACGGGAAATAGAAAATTCACCCTGGGGATCACTCCAGTGGCTCTACTCAACAGAGGCACCGGGAACTAATGTCGTGTGACATGATGCCAGGGTAATCCTATGGGCTAGGCTTGTAAAGGCTCCAAGGACATTAGCCTAGTACACACCTATGAACCTTTAAACCTATGAAGAATGTCAGTGGTCAGCAGTGACAGTGTGATGTAAATGGCCATCCTGTTCACCAAAGTTTGTGTTATGAAATGCACACCATTGTGATTTCCCCAAAGCACCACAGCATAAACACTGGAACTTCTGTAGTGTCTGTGGCCACTGATAAGCCATCTCAGTTGCTTCCTTCTCCCAAGTTATTGCCTTCTGACTAGGACAACAGAACTGTGGAAAGGTTGGGTAAGGAGGTTTACACTTCTGCCACACTAGCTTTTAGGCCTATTAATTATCAGACCCATATGTCTAGGTTTGTGTTGGCTCTTCTTTCTCAAGCCTGTCAACTTATTTTTGATTTTCCAGATCTGAGGGTAAAACTTATGTTTTTTCCTTGCTAGAGATTTCCTTTCAAGTTATTCATCATTCTGTTAAATGCAGTTATGATGCAGCAGATGTCTCTTCTAGGGCTGCTGTTTTTTGTTCAGTAATGAGGAGGTATTCTTGGTTTAGACTTCAACCTCTATGTGATGATATCAAAGTTAAGTTGATGGATGATCCTTTGGATTCTAAACCATTGTTAGGGGAAGTCGCTACTGGTCGCTACTGGTATCCCTTCAGGATAAGGGTAAGCCTTACAGGAACTTAAACGTGTGTTTGTATCTCCTGTTCCTAAATTTCAGTGTAATTACCCCACTAAGATTGCCTTTTTTCGTAGGCAATCCCACCCTTTTACTAAAGTTAGGAGGAGTGGCAAATGAGCTCCTTCTGCTAAGGCTACTCAGTTTTTAGGGACTCTAAAGCCTTCCTTTCCAGATAAACCAGGTGCTGTGTAACTATCCATCTCTTCCCGGCCACATTCCTCTTTCTCTTTGCCTTTCTTTTTCTCTTCCTGTTTGGCTTCAGATCACTCAGGGTTCTTGGATTCTGTTGATCATTCATCAGTAGTACTTCATGATGTGGAAATCTCATCCTCTTTTTATGGACATTCCTCAAGAACTACTCCCCTTTTTCCCAGAGGTTCTTCAAAATATCTTGATTCAGGGTACTATTCAAGAGGTGCCTGTGTCCCACAAGGGTTCTACTCCAGACTGTTTCTAGTCCCCAGAAAATAAGGCACTTAGAGACCTATTCTGGACCTCTCTCACCTAAACACTTTTCTAAAAGTGCCTCCCTTTTGGATGTTGTCCCTTCAGGTTCTGTTTCCTCTCTTGCTCTCTCAGGCCTATATGGTGTCTCTGGATCTCAAGGATGCTTATCTCCATATTCAAATCCATCCTCCTTTCAGGAAGTTTTTGCATTTCTCTGTTGCTTTCTGGCATTTTCAGTTCTCTGCTTTGCCCTTTAGCCTTTCTACTACCCCACAGGTGTTCACCAAATGCCTTGCTCCTGTGATTGCTTTTTGCAGACGTCAAGGGATCCACATATTTCCTTATTTGGACGACTTGTTGATTCGGATATCCTCTCCAGATACGCTTTTGCAAAATCTTCATTTTGCCATTTCCCTTCTTCAGAGCCTGGGGTTCACTATAAATTTCAAAAAGTATTTTCTGAGTCCTTCTCAGGATTATGTTTTTCTGGGTTCCAGGATTCAGATGGTGCTGATGCTTGCATCCCTGCCCCCTCCAAAGGCCTTAACTCTCATTTCTTTCTTTTTTTCACACTCATAGGTTCATGGGTTCATAGGTTGGTACTAGGCTATCAGCCCTAGGGCCTATACAAGCCTAGCCATAACAATTCCCTGGCTATTTCTTCCCACATTATTTACTTTCCTGGACCCCTGTCTAGCAGGGTGACTGACATGATCCCTGGGGCGAATTTCCTTTCTCCCATCCAATCGTCAAGGTTCCTCTTGAAGAAATCCAAAGAGGCACTCTGCTTGACATGTATGGGCAATCTCTTCCAGAGTCTGGGTTGTCTCTGGGTCAGGAACCTATCCCTCCAGCATGTTTTGTTTATTGTATTATTTCTATTTGGTGTCTCTGTTGCAACCTGGACCTACTTACTGTGGCTGTTCCTTTGGATATCTCATAGATGTGTGAGTTGCTCAATGCTGATTTGGCCTCTTCTTCCATTGGCTTCCATTACTGCCAGGGAGCGTCTGAGAGCTCTGGGTTTCATGGCATCCACCATTCCAATGCTCCCTCTGGCCAAACTGCACATGAGATAGTTTCAGTGGTTTCTGAAGTCAGTGTGGCTCCAACATGCACATCCTCTAGGCTTTGTAGTTCCGCTTCTTCCTTGTCTCAGACAAGAACTTCATTGGTAGATTCAGCAATTGTCTCTGAATCCAGAGATCCCTTTTCATGCCCCTCTTTCCTCTCAGGAACTGTTCACAGATGCTTCAGACACGGGATGGGGGTAACATTTGGCTCTCTGAAGGTACAGGTGGTATGGTCGTCTCATTCGTAGAAGAAGCACATCAATGTCAAAGATGAGAGCTCTTCTACTGGATCTTCAGCCTTTCATCCTCTTTTCTTTCCAGGGCCTCTCAATGTTTTCACAGACAATACCAGAGTGATGTGGTATATCAACAAACAGGGAGGAACGAGATCTTATCTTCTTTGCTGCTTGGCACTTCTAGTATGGGATCTTGCTGTCCAGTATCAAGTGAATGTTCAGGCTGTTTATATCCCTTCCAGTAAAAACTTTGTGGCAGGCACTCTGAGCAGGTCCTTAACTCACTGCTATGAATGGATGCTTCACAGGGACATGTGTCTGGACATTATCCACCAGAGAGGTACTCCTCAAGTGGATCTTTTTGCCTCCCCTCTGAACAGACAGCTCCCTCTATTTTGTGCCAGAGTCCCAGGTCTTCTGGTATGGAAGGTGGATGCACTCTCATTTTCTTGGAAAGGGATGTTTCTTTATGCATTTCCTCCCCTTCCTCTCATTC
>NC_056750.1:221338379-221400098 GCF_019279795.1 Protopterus annectens
TCTAGACTTACTGGCTCTGAGTTTTAACATCAAAGGGTCACAACATGCTTTACTTGGCCAGTAGAGTGCACTGTTGTTACATTTTTCCAGTTCTACATGTAACACTATTTTAACCATTTAAGACAACAAGCCTGTGGTTTGCATTAATATGTACAGATGACAGAATCGTCTCCAAAATTCTATCTGGCTAGGCTGGCAGCCTTCACCTATCTTCACCCAATCCTCCCATAACTCCCCCCTGGAGAACTCAAGCTAGTTTTTCAAATGATCCTTGAGAAATGCTGCTTGAGGGAGTTAGGTCTGAGTATATCTTACCCCATTCCCTGTCTTGAGAGCCCATCTGCATTGGCATGGCTAACCCCACTGCGGTGCTGCACAGACATATCATATGCTTGCAACCCCAAGCTCCATCTTAGCAACTTGGCATTTTGCTGGCTGGCTCTGTTTAACCATGTTGTGGGTTGTGATCTGTCATAACAGTGAGTTTTCTTCCATACAGATAAGGCTGAAGTTTCTGCAGTTCCCACACTGTGGCTAGACATTCCTATTCTACAGCTGCATGGCATTCCTCCCTGGGTTGGAGACTACGACTGAGATAAACCACTGGGTACTCTTCTCCCTCTGAAGAAATCTGGCTAAGTACAGCCTCCACCCCATAGTTCAAAGCATCCACCTGCACAACAAATTATTTGCTGTAATCTGGACTGGCTAATAGAGGGGCTCATCCCAAAGCTTCTTTAAGCTTCTGGAATGCCTATTCACATGCTGGGGTCCACACTTCCTTATCTGGCTTGTTCTTCCTTGTCAGGTCTGTGAGGGGAGCAGCTATGGTACTATAACTAGGGACGAACTATCTGTAGTACCCTGCTGTCCCTAAAAAATGCCCTCACCTGTTTTAGTCACAGGTGCAGGCCATGCCTGAATAGCTTACACTGTGGCAGGTACTGGCCTTATCTTACCACTCCCCACTCTATGTCCTAGGTAGGAGACCTCTGCCATACCCACCTGATATTTGCTCGTCTTAATGGTCAACCCTGCCCTCTGTGGTCTGCCCAGCACCTCCCTGACATTCTGAAGGTTCTCTGGCCAGGAATGGCTATAGATGGCAATATCATCAAGGTAAGCAAGGGCAAACACTCCTGCTCCTACTAGGATATATCTACCAGCCTCTGGAAAGTCACTGGGGCATTCTTCATCCCAAAGGGCATCTTTGTGAACTCGTACAAGCCAAAAGGAGTCACAAAGGCTGACTTCTCTCTAGCACTGGGAGTCAAGGGCACCTGCCAGTAACCCCTTGGTAAGATTGATAGTTGTAAGATACTTAGCCCCACCCAGCTGCTCTATGGCCTCATCTGTCCTAGGCATGGGGTAAGCATATGACTCTGTGTGACTATTTAATTTCCTGTAGTCCACACAGAAGCTGGTGCTGCCATCCTTCTTTGGCTCCAGCACCACTGGGGAGGCCCAGGGACTGTTGGACTCTTGAATCACCCCCAGTTCCAGCATCTCCTGTACTTCCTCCCTCAGAGTCTGTTTGACTCTCTCAAGCACTCTATAAGGGGCCTGCCTAATACACCTTCAGGGTCCTGTATCCACCTGGTGCTACCCCAGGTGGGTGCACCCTGATTTCCCAGTGAACATGTCCCCAAATTCTTGCAGCACTGCTCAGATTTCTTGAACCTGGGTTGGAGATAGCTGCTGGGACATTGCTACCTTTCCACTGAGGTGTCAGCCCGAGCCTCACTGAGCAGATCAGTCACCAGATCTCCCTCAGGCTCCTCCTAAAAGTCACTGCAAAAGCTCAGTAGCAGGGCCTCCCTATCATGGTAAGGTTTCATCATGTTAACACGGTACAATTTGTGCCCCTGCCTTCTGCCTAGCAGTTCCACCATGTAGTTAACATCACCTACCTTCCTTATCACCTTGTAGGTTCCCTCCCAAGCTGCTTGCAGCTTGTTGTGTCTGACAGGAATGAGAACCATTACCTGCTGCCCCACAGTATACTCTCTAGCACGAGCATTCCTGTCATACCACACCTTTTTCTGTTGTTGGGCTTCTGCCAGGTTTTCCTGGGCCAATCCCATGAGATCCCTAAGCCTTGTCCTGAGGTTTAGGATGTATACCACAACAGACTCCTTGTGAGTCTCGCACTCACCTTCCCACTCATCTCAAATTAAATTTAGAGGTCCCCTCACCCTATGCCCATACAGCAACTCAAAGGGTGAAAAAACAGTGGATTCCTGGGGAACCCCTCTGTAAGCAAACAACAGATGGGGCAAATATTTGTCCCACTCCCTCTTAAACTGATCTGCAAATGCCCATAGCATGGACTTGATTGTAGAGTTTAACCCCTCAACAAGACCATTAGTCAGGGGATGGTAGGGGGTGGTCTTCATGTGCTTCACCCCACAGGACTTCCACAGACATGCCAGCAGGTCTGACATGAAATTGACACCTCTGTCAGTCAGTATCTCTTTTTGGGAAACCTACCCTGCTGAAAATCTCTAACAAAGCGTTTGCCACCTTCTCTGCCTCAATGGAGGACAAAGCCACTGCCTCAGGGTATCATGTAGCATAATCCACTACCACTAGGATATACTTCTTTTTCTGTGGAACTTGGTGTACTCAGAGGACCCACAATATCCATAGCTACCCTCTGAAATGGCTCCTCAATCACAGGCAAAGGCATCAAAGGAGCACTCACCTTGTCTCCTGCCTTGCCTAGCTTTTGGCACTGCTCACAGGCCCTACAGTACCCTGTTACATCTCTGGGAATTCCAGGCCAATAGAAGTTCTGCATAATACGCCTCTTTGTACATTTTATGCCCATATAACCTGCAAAGGGAATATCATGGGCTATGGCTAGAAGCACCAGATGGTAGGCTCTAGGCACTACCAACTGCTGTCCTCTCTCACCTTCTAGCCCTCCATCAGGGGTCCACTCTCTGTATAGCAACCCTTTCTCCCAGTATACAGACTCCCCCTTTCTTTGAGAATCAGGTGCCTTCCTAGCTACATACCTCAGGCCTTGCAATGTATGGTCTGAGAGATGAGCTTGTCTCAACTCTCTCCTTGTAACCCTTCTCAGCTCCCCTTCCACAACAAGACTGGCATCCTCTGTCAGTGGTGCCTCACTGTCAGCCTGGGTACTACTACTCACCTCTACCTTTGCAGTCACTCTGTCCAAGGGACCATTGGTACCCCCAAGCAGCTATGGCTCATCATCAGTCTCACTGCTACAGGGTAGCCCACTCCCTGAAGTAACCACCTCACCAGTCCTGGCTGCAAGTATGCAGTCTGTCTGGGTCTCCCCCAGGCTATCACTTACCTGCTTGTCTCCAAGCCTGACTGCATGTAACTGCACAAGCACAGGATACTGCACTATCAAAATCATTCCCTATCAGGACATCTGCAGGTGTATCCTCAAACACAGCTACTTGCTGGCTTCCTTTTCCACCATCCCAGTCAAGGTAAACCCTAGCCAAAGGTATTTGGAATGGAATCCCTCCTAAAGCCCTGACTGGAGTAGACTGCCCAGGCAAGTAGTGCTCCTCTGTAACCACTGCAGGCTTTACAGTGGTAATATCAGAGGCTGTGTCTCTCTTGGCAAAGGCCTCTTTGCCATTCACTACAATGGGATATAACCTCTGGTGGTAGTTTGGTACCATTGTTGTCCCAAGACAACCTACTATTGGCATTTTTTCTTTCCCACTTACTGGCTCCCTCACCTTTTGTTCCCCACCTTGCCTCCATGGACACCGGTATGCCACATGGCCCCACTGGTTGCATTCAAAACATTTAACCCTAGCTCCTGGATGTGTACCTGGACTAGTGGTTTCCCCTGGCACTGGCAGATTCTGTTGGGGCAGTCTGTGCTGCCCACCATGGGTTCCTTTAGACCCATGAGCAGTACTGGGGGCCCCTTTCCTGTACAGGGCTGCCCTGCTTGCCAGGTATAGGTCTCCCTTCTTCCCCAACTCATCTGAAGAAGCACATTGTCTATCAGCTAACCAGATCCTCATGTTCTCAGGCAAAGCGCTAAGGGTTTGTTCCCTCACCAAAAAGTCTGCCAGCCCTTCAAAAGTGGTGACCTGACATCCACTCACCCACCTATGGAAATAACTGTTCAGTTCAGCAACATATTTACACACACTTTCATCTGCAAGGCGTCTATGCTTACAAAACCTTTTCCTATATGTTTCAGGTGTTAGCTTAAACAATTCTAGAAAACCAGAAAATACACCTGCACTAAAAATATCAGCAGCCCCTACACCAGCACCCTGCCACTGTGATCATCCACTAGACCCTAATTCAAACATACAAATCCAGCTACTCAGCTGGGGACCCTCTGTTTGCCAACTGTGTTGGAAAAATATGGAACAGACTCCCAGATGACTTGACCCTAGAACCCTCACTAACTCCATTAAAAAACAAACTCAAAAAATACTTTAAAACTCATTGGTTATGTCCTTGCACTAACCCTGACTGGTGACCTCACTATTTCTTAGGTGCCTTACCTTCAACTACTTCTAACTTTTTTCTATCACTGCATTTCAGGAAGGGTCAATTGTATAACTGCTGCTCAGTGTGTCTGAAACCTGAATGTAATGTTATGTATGTTTAACTTTGAAAATAATGTTATGTTTTGTAAAGTGTTTTATAATAAGTACTATATGTGCTAAATGCTGGTGTTTCTTATGACTGTAATCTGCTTGAAACTAGCATTTACTAAATGTTCAATGTGTATTATTATCTTGGAGCTTTTCTCCCCGGGCCTCCACTGAAAATGGACATGTATCCAGTCAGAAAATCCCGTGCAATAAATGTAAAATAAATAAATAAATTCTAACAAGTGATTTTTAACAGCAGTATAATCAAAACATGCAACGTCAGACATTTTTGACAAAACAGTTTCAGCTTTACCATGGAGTAAGGGGGTCAGGAACCATACCCAGAGCCTTTGGTCAACACCATACTGTTTGCATACCCTCTAAAACATATGAATGAAACTTTCAAAATTATCCCCCTTTTTAAATTGCGGAAGACATTTACTGGCCTTTTGTGCTTTTGGGGTCCAGTTACTCCCTTCCCAATTACCTCCATGACTCTGGCAAAGAGTCAGGATTTCCCTCTCATGCTTCCTTTGCCGCTCCGTTTCCTTGGCTTCCAGGTGTAGCAGTTTCTCATTCTCCTTAGCCTGTAGACTCCTCAGTCTCTCAGCTGCTTCTATCACCAAATGCCTGGCCTCCAACTCAAGTCTCTTTAGCTCCAGATGGATTTTTAAGTCCTCTGCAGAAAGATTGAGTGGTCCATTGTCCGAGGGTATTATATCTCCACTGCCAGTCTGATTGTCCTCCTGGTTGCTGTTTTCTGATGCAGCTGTAACCAAGGCTGCAATCATGTCTGCTTTAGTCAAGTTTCCATGCACCAGTCCCCTAGCCTGGCCCATCTCTGCCAGCTGGCTCCTTGTTGGCTTTCCATACTCCTCTGCTGACATGCTGCCTGCTCACCCTGACTAATTAAGCTAACAAAAGAAATAAAACAACTGTGATCTGAACTCTGAGTATTCACTGTGTGGCTGATTTAGAGTACAAAACACCTTCAAAGCTCACTGTACACAAGCTACAGGAATTCACTCTACCCACACCACTACAAGCCATTTAGTATTCGCCAGCCAATTAATTTGTGGTGTGCATATCCTACCACTGCCAAACAATTAATATGTGATGCCCGTGCCCTTGCCCAGCAATCAAGGAGCCTCAATCCTCACCACTAACGCCAGTGAGGGGCATCTCATATAGGAGGAAAGGACAACAAATACACACAGTAAAGTGCAATTTCCCTTAAGAGCACACAAAGATCACAGTCAGTCTATGGCTGGTTGTTCCCTTGCTCTCCAGGTCCCTAATAAGACTCTCCACTGGCATGGCTGTAGGGTCCAGATCACAGCTTAGTGGGCAAGCTAAAGCCTCAAGCACCTTCTCTGTCCAACCAGTGCTTCTTATCCCCCAACAAGTAGCTGGCACACACACACACACATATGCACTTTGAGAAGAGTTTATACAACCACACAGACACTCCTGGGGAAGGCTGGCACAGGTTCTCCAGCTGTGCCCCTTTCTCTCAGACTATATGGTAGTACCAGCTGCCACTACCCACTAAAATTTATCAGCTATGCAACGGCCCTTAAAAGGGTGTCCAATTATTACTGTGCAATATTATTATCCAATTGGTAGTATATCCCAGGGCTAAAGCTGTTGGAGTGGCTTTGTACAATTTACCAAAGGCATGCAAGTATTCTAAAGAGCTTAAATTATCTCTACAAAACAGCCACAGTTGAAAGGGTTTAATATATTTAATAACAAATAGTCAAAAACACAAGACAATTCTTTTTGCTACACAGTGCTAGTCAAGAGTTCAGAGATCACAGAGAAATACTTAAAATAATTCTGTAGTACAGTTCTGACATCACAGAAGAACACTTAATCTAATCTTTTTAGTTTCTAGCTATTTCTAAGAGAAAACACAAATCTAAGATAAACTTACATATAGAGCAAGACAGTGGTGGTGAGTTGGATGGTCAAGACAAAAATGCTTAATGCTCTCTGATTCCTTCTGTTTTTAAAATCACATTCCTGGTTCACATTACATCATTCTTCACACTTCCCTGGGTTCCCAGGCTAAGAGAAGCTACATTTACATTCTTCACCTTTGTACAGAAACCAGAGCAATAAAGGACATTTATGCATGCACATTCTGGCCATTAATTCTGGCCTTAAAATAATAGGCAGGATGCCTCACTCTAGACTTACTGGCTCTGAGTTTTAACATCAAAGGGTCACAACATGCTTTACTTGGTCAGTAGAGTGCACTGTTGTTACTTTTTTCCAGTTCCACATGTAACACTATTTTTAATATTTAAGACAACAAGCCTGTGGTTTACATTAATATGTACAGATGACAGAATCATCTCCAAAATTCTATCTGGCTAGGCTGGCAGCCTTTACCTAACTTCACCCAATCTTCACATCTACCATGTATATTCAGTATATCTATCTATCTATCTATCTATCTATCTATCTATCTATCTATCTATCTATATGTTTATATAGTGCACACACACACACTAGCTTCACAATTGCACTTGGGGAAAAGTGTACACTCCATCTTCAAGGGTGCCTGGTTTATCCATTTATTACACTATGAACATAATTTCTGATATTTCTCCATCTGCATATTAACTAGATTATTGGTGAGGTTGCTTAGAACAACATTGAATAAGTGGAAAGTGATAAATGATTCAAAATCAGAAAATGCCACTGTAATTAATGAAATATCATGGAAATGGTCTTCAGTGACTGTCTGGTTCAATGTTACCAGCAGAATTCTAAATTGTCTAATCCAAGATGTATAACAAAGACACTTCAATATAGTGAAACTAGAGTCCAGGGCACACGTATTGCACAGTTTGTTTAATCAAGCAGTATGTAACTAGCAATGCTGGACTAAGTTGCCCTTAGCTGACCTCACTGCAGTAGCTTACGCTTTCTGAATAAAGCTTATTTATCCACTTTGGACCACTTTGGGTAATGTGTTTTATGACTTGGGCAAGTAACTTGTGTTTTAGGAAGACGCAGGAGCTGGGTCTATATTACAAGATCGAAGTCTAAAAGAGTGAACACTTTTAAATCAAAACCAAATACCCGAAACCACAGAAGCTCAAACATAGGGAACAGCAATTTTGGAAAAAAATCAATGCTCCCCCCCAAAAAAAAAAAAGAAAACAAATCCAAACACAACATACCTATTAAAATATACCAACTCCGAGATCGCACCACAGTGGAGGAAATGGAAAAGTCCCAAGAATGGCCTAGAGATTTTTTTCCCTGGGAAAAAAATCACTGTTCCGGCTATTTTCCTTCCCCAAATCTGCTTCCTTACACTTTCCAATCATGACAATGTCTGTTATGTACCTCAACTGACATTGTCTGTTATGTACCTCAACTGGCAATGTCTGTTATGTACCTCAACTGACAATGTCTATGTACCTCAACTGACAATGTCTGTTATGTACCTCAACTAGCAATGTCTGTTATGTACCTCAACTGACAATGTCTGTTATGTACCTCAACTGACAATGTCTGTTATGTACCTCACAAACAGAAATGTTTCTGCTGTTTACTGATGAATATGGTCCTACATCTCTAACCTTGTGTAATCTATGTTTATTCCTGTATGTTTTTTTCTACAGCTGTTTTACTATTTTTGTCTTAATCTAGTATTATGTACTAATCTGTAATTAAAGCTATAATTTCTAAATTATATATTTCTCAAAGTGTACTATTATCTGTAACATTTGAATGTGGAGCTTATCTCCCCAGGCTTCCACTGAAAATGGACCTGCATCCAGTCAGACTCTCCCGGTCAACAAATGTAAATTAAATAAATAAATAAATAAAACAATCATCCCTCCCCATCAAAAGGAGGCAGCCAGAAGTGAGGCAATAAACGTCTTAGAAAAAAAGAGCCATGTAAAAGGTCCAACTAGACAAGAGTGACCATAGAGTGTATTCTATATACTTTTAGTTCATGAAAAGATAATGAACCTCAAGCTGTTACTGGGATCTCAATAATTTAAATCTTTTTGTATGAAAACATACATTCTGGATGGTCATAATACAGGCCATGATAATATGACTATTCAAATATCATTGTCAGCATCTTCGGTGATGGCCACACCTTGACAATCTTGTCCTTGGCTGTCCATTCTTTACTCTTCCCTCCACAATGATGGTTATGACAGATGTTTCTGTCCTGGGGTGGAGGACATAATTTTGGTTAAAAAGTCCAAGAGACTTAGCCATGAGAAGAGGCCTTAGTGAGCATTAAAGTCTTAGAGCTGCAAGAACTCCTTCTTATGTTGTAGGTCATAGGACCTTCTTCTTCAAGGAAATACTCAGAAAACATGGTCATGGTTTGGTTCTTCAACACCAGGGGAGGTATAATTTTTATCTTGCCTGTCAAAAGGCAGTGCGGATGTGGAAATGGGCTACATCATCTTGCTTCTTTTTCATGGCAATGCACATTCCTGCTCAGTCGAAGTGATAGGTAGACAAACACAGTTAATGTTTACTGATGCCCCACATGTGTCCTGACATCATTCAGTGGTGAAAATGATTTTATGTCAGTGGAGGATGCTTTGCTACAATCTGTTGTCTCCACAACTGACAACAAATACAGCAGCTATTTTCCCCTGATTCTACCAGATGGGAATATATCTTGTGATGGCATGTTCTAGAAATGGTCTCTGGATCTTCTGAGTGCATTTCTTCCATCCCCATAATTATGACATTTTTTGCAGAAAGCAAAACAGCTGTCTACATTATTCCTATTGCCTCCTTGAAGCACAGACAGGTTTGTATCCCATGTTTTGGTCACTCCTGTTAGAGAAACTCTGTCTCAGTCTCTCAATGTTCTGTTGTTTCACTCATCCAAAAAGTTCCATCCAGACTCAAACTAATCTTATGGTTTCTCCATTTCCCCCAATGGCTAGGAACCTCTCTTACTGTGCATGGGTTGTCCACATCTTTACAGCACCTCAAAAGTCAGCCACTAAAAAAAAAAAAAAAAATATATATATATATATATATATATATATATATATATATATATATATATATATATATATATATAGATAGATAGATAGATATAGATAGATATAAAAAATAAATTAGCAAAGTTTACTATTTGGGAAAGCACCAAGGTATAGAGCCATGCTGCTCAGTTCCTGTTAAAGCAGAATTACAGTTCATGGCTAGTACCTTTGATCAGGACTCTAACTATTCTGTGATCAAAGTCCATCTTGCTTATTTCAAACTTTCATCAGGGGAAAACAGCCCTCATCTTTAGCATCATTATAAGTTTGTAAGGCCTTGCTCAGATGTGCATTTTATTTCTGCCTCCTTACAGATCTCACTCCATATTGGGTTCTGAACTTTTTGTTACAGAAATGAATGCTACCTTCATTCAAATTCACTGCTAGAGCAGGTCTCAAGTTATTGTTTTGTTTAAGTTATGTTTTGCATGAGCGTGTACGTAGTAGTATGTTCACACTTTCTGTTTGACTTTGTGAATGTCAGTATTTGGATGTTTTCTTGAAATTCAGTTCACACAGACAAACACTCACACACACACACACACACACACACACACACACACACACACACACACACACACACACACACACACACACACACACACACACACATTATTACTTTTCAAAAATACAATGTTTCTTCATCTACAGATCCAATGTAGCTACAGATTAATATTAACCAGTAAATTAATTTCCCTTTTTTCTTCAACTACAATTCTAATCAGGCACAGTCTTCTTTACCTGGTCATGTTTTTATCATAAGACATGGTTCTGTTCAGACACAACAAAAACTGTTAGAAAAGCTGACCAACTCATTTCCAGTAAAGTCAGGCAAAAACTTTCCAAGGCCATTTTTACCAGATATTTCTTAGAACCTATTGTTTTTACTATTTTTGCTATGAAAAATATTAATGTTTTGCCAAACAAACCTAAAGCATACTTAGCCTGAGATATTTCTACTTATCCAGCCAATTTTAATAACAAGTAACTTTATTGAAAGAACAACCACTATATTTTCATTGAATCACAATACAAACATAACTTTAAAGATACACCAATTCACAGCTTACAAAGAAAAAAAAATGGAAAATAGAGGAATATTCATTCCATTCCTGTCTGAGCAGACTGCCATACTGCAGCAAGCTAAACCTATTAAAGACTATTAAGAGTTTTGTAACCCAGTTTCTAAGGAGAACTTTCCAATGTCAAAACAAAAATTCAGTGAAGAAGCTGCCACCATTCGTAACCAACCCCATACCTTGACAGATAAATTATGGTGACGAGATGAAATAGCTATGAGCCAGAAATGAACATCCAGGGTATAAGATCAATTTTCACGTAAATGTATTTTATAAGACATAAAAATAGTATTCTATTTGCATAGGCTAGAAATGCAGCTGTATTAAAGCAGGTGTATATCTTCATTTTACATTTTTCATGCAGATTCAATAGAAAGGAATGTTTTAGTAACCTACAGTCAAGCATAGTGATAAGAATAATGTGATAACACAATGCAGCACATTAAGTACTGACAGGCTTGGGAACCAAGGTTAAAGAGGCATGTAGAAATTTACAGGGCTTTGGTATTATTAGGAGATACTTCAAACATAGTTAGTTAGTTTGGACGGATATGCATAAAGTTATTGCAGTGAAGTCCTCAGAAGTTTGGTACAGACAACTGAGCATGAGTACAGATGTCAGGTCAAATGTCCAGCATTCCAGCATATTAATTATATTATTCAGGAGGAAAGAAATATGAGCACAGAAACTCTGGACATTATAATTCAGTCTGTTGTATCTTTTGGCTTTTCCCGGTTAGAGGTCGCCATAGCGGAACTCCGGTCTGCTAATGAATGGAAGTAGATTTTTACATGCCGAGTTGCCAGCCCTGATGCACAACCTTCAACGAAGGTACGCCCATTCACGCATGTCTCCAGACAGAAGGCGCTCTAGCTGAGAATCGAACGGAACAACGTCTTACTGTGAGGCGGCAGCGCTACCGCAGCACCACCAGACTGGACATTATAATTCAGTCTGTTTTCATTTATTAACACTGTTATAGGACACATTAAGATGTGACTGGATATTCTTGAGATCTACCTCCATTGTACATAATAAAATATTCTAAACCTAACTACAGTGTATGCAGACTTTTATGCTGAAAGGTACAAGATTTGGCACATAAAGGTGAGACTGTGACTCTTCAGCACAGTTCTGGGTAATTATAAGATAAATACATTCTTTCCAGTCTCATTACAGACTCCTCCAGTTATTTCCAGTTCATTTTTGTATTCTACAGTCCTTTCAATTCTTACACAGGAAATTTGATAGAGGGGTCATTAATGCCCACCAGATTGTATCTATAACCTTTGGCCAAATCAATTCAATATTTTCTCAAAACCAAATGATGCAAGTAATCCCCATTACTTGACCCACATCTCTAACCAGTCCTATCGCACTTGTGCATTTTATCTTTGAAAAAAGAGTCGTGTATTGCCTTACTTCTCTAGCCATTTTCAGAAATTCTACTGCAAATGAGATCTTCTGACATGTGCTTCAGAATTCTACTACAAGTGCTCCCATGCTTCAAAATGGGCAAGTGCTCTAACTCCCACTAGCCTCACTTTACTACTAAGCCATCCCAACACCCCACCATATGATAGTATGTAGCCCTACTGGAGCCCTCAGGCAAAACCTAAACATCCCAACCACCACCCATGCCAAGTCCTAGCTTGCTAACCAAAAAACTCTACTCCCAAGCACTGTCTCAATTCCTTGATCGCTCCCTAATCCTGAAACACCAAGATCACTCTCTAAACCTAAACTCCAAGATCACTCCCTAAACCTTAAACTCCAAAATCTTTCCCTAAACCTTAACTCAAAGATCAGTCCTTAAACCTAAACTCCAAGATTACTTCCTAAACCAAAACTCCTCTCCTGCTCCCTAAACCTAAAACTCCCTTCCTGATTCCTAATCCTAAAACTCTCCTTTTACTCCTTAACTGTAAAACTCCCCTCCAGTTCCCTAAACCTACCACCCCACTTCTCAGTCGCTGCCATAATTTACACTCCCATCTCCCACCCTCCCCACAGCTGCTGTACTTACCTTGCTCCAGCCCCAATAATGTTTTTGGATGAGGTGCTTCCCCAAACTCATATTCAAGTGTGAGCGGTAGCCTTTATGAGCTACAAGATACTGTAGCCCTTGCCTTTGAGAGAGTGGTCTTCTTTAGCATGACAATGTAGTCGGGCTGTGATGTCAGGTCCAGAACTACTTCTGTACCTACTATACAATGAGGAATTCTGTTTTTATGACACCCAAAAGGTTAAAAGAGTGTACTTTGTTCTGTGTCAACTCAGTCATATAAAACAGGAAAGTATAAAAGTTACCATTATGGTAGATCTTTAGCATCTACATCTGTTCCTTTCAACAAACTCACTCACCCTCCTTCATACTTTGTAATTCCACCTGTGGAGAGACTTTCATGATTTGACCTTTGACTTTATTTTGAGCTAGGAGGATGCAATTATTCCTAGGTACAATCCTGATCTGCAGAGAATGAGGGGGGTTTTAACAACTGTGAGCATTGTAGACTAAATGAGCTACGTTTGCCACCTCTTGAAAGTGTCCAAACTGGAGCATTTTATTAAAGCATGAGATTTTGCAGGATAAATCATGCACACTGAACAAAGAAATGAACTTCACTTTCTTGTCAGAATAAAAGCTCGTTATTGTATGATTTGATTTGTTGTGCTGTTTGATGTAATATTTTGAAGTTTCAGCTACAAAATGATTTTTTGCATCTGATAAAGGATACATGAATTTAATAAAATACTTTTTATCCTAAAATTCTCCTAAAATATGGACTGTCCTGCTTAAAGATGGACAGGTGATTACCATGTGTTGCTGGACTGTTGCCTGTGACAACCAGTCCTGTTTGAAATGGACACATGTGAAACATAAAGATTTAACATCATGATAAGTACTTAACTTTTGTTTTTAAAAATCTACAGAAAAGATTGAAGACAATCATTCCCGGCATTATAGATATAGATCAGACAAGCTTCATTGTAAATAGAAATACTTTTGATAATATAAGAAGAACTTTAACATTAATAGATTTTGCAAATAGGAAAAAGAAATATTTAACACTTATTAATCTTAATATAAGTTCAGCATTTGATTCAGTAAGTTGGGACTATCTGTTTACCTTAATGAAGTGCACAAACTTCTCGGATGCATTTGTAAATCTAATTGAACATTTATACAAAGGAACGTTGGCTTATATTAAGGTAGGAACATATGTTTCACAAAAAATACCCATTCTTAAAGGTACAAAACAAGGATGTCCACTTTCTCCACTATTATTCACTTTAGTAATGGAGCCTTGGGCTAATTTGATCAGAAACAGTACTGACATAGTGGGTTTTGAAATAGATGAAAATACAACATCCAAAATTCAACTTTTTGCAGATGATGTTCTAATTACATCAGCAGGATCTAATTCTTCTATACAGTCTCTATTTGATAACATGATGAATTTTAAAAGTATTTCTGGTTTAATATTCAATGAAGAGAAAACTAAAATACTACCTATATATACACGAAAAAATATTCTCATTAGTGATTTTACTAAATATGTACCCAATTCAGGTCAGATAACTTATTTAGGTATAATACTATCTAAAGATATTAAATCTATTATATATAATAATTATAATACCTGTTTTCTTAATATACAAAATCTTATTAATACCTGGTATAATATGTTTTTACTATGGAGGAGAGACTTACAATTATTAAAATGATAATATTCCCCAAGATTTTATACTTAATACAATCAATAATACTTCCACCTACAAAAATAATTATCAAGAAACTGAACACACTAATGTTAAATTTCATATGGGCACCTAATAGACCTAGGATTGCATTAAAGAAACATACTAATAGCTGGTCTCAAGGGGGTATTTCTTTTCCAGACTTTAATTTATATACTATCTCTTCTATTGTAAAAGTTATTACTTTATTAATAGATCAATCATATGTCACAAAATGGAAAGATTATTGGGAGCTAATTAGTATACACTTCATGAAAATCTCCTTAACACATAAAAATATGATTGTAAATAACTCCATGTTATGGTTACTAAAGGAATTTTGTACTTCACCTATTACACCTAAACATATGGTTTGTTACCCATTAAATATTATTATTAGTTATCGTAACTTTATATTCATGCACCCTAAGTATAGGGAATGGAATTTTATTGTATTTCCTATAATGTATACTCAGGGTATGCTTTTGTCATCTACTTCTGAAGGAACTCATTTAGCTATAGATAATGATCTAAAGTACTGGTATCAGTTGATATCTGATAATAAAGTTAAAAATCTAGATTTCTTAAAACAAGAATTTGATCTAAGAGAAACTTGCTGGTTAGAGGTTCAGACCTTTAGACAACATCTCATTAATAAAATAGATTTAATGTCTATAACTGTTAAAGAATCTATTCCAACACTGATTGATTACTTGATATTAAATTTACAACATAAAGTTTCTGATAAAGGTAAACTTTCATACATACATAAAGTTATCAGACAAGAAACTTTTACAGTGTAGATTCATACTGGAATTATTTCACTTCTATTAATGGGGACCCACCAAATCAACAAGATAAACAATATATATTGGAATCTGCTTATAGAACTACGTCTTCCATTGTCTGGAGACTTTATACATGGAAATTTTTACATAGATCTTTTATACACCTTTGATGATGAATAAAATAAATAATAAAGATAATCTATGTAAGAGATGTAATGTAGAAATTAATGCTGACTGGGCTCATATGTTTTATGACTGTATAAAATTGAAAGAATACTGGAAGTCAATTAATGAATTTTTGCAGGCTCTTTTTACAGATAATTTCATTATTTCTAAATCTCTTATATTATTCAACACACCTGTACCTCAAAGTGTTAAAAAGGTTAAGCTTCCCTTGTTATGGTCTATTCTAGCAGTGGCTAGGAAAATAATAACTAGAAATTGGATTTCAGATACACCTCCTTCGTTCAATGAATTTAAAAATGTTATGAATATAGTGTGCCATATGGAAATAAACACAATTAGGACTAGAACAAATAGAAAAACATCTTATTTTATTGTATGGGATAATTTACAAAATTTGTTAAAAAATTTTAATTTCAATAGCATGGTATTTTAGTTTAATTAATTGATCTGATTGTAGTGGATGTCTTTGTAAATACTTTAGTTGTTTTGTTGAATATTATAATAATACCTATTTTTAATTACTTGTATAAAATTGTTATGATATTTCTCTTATATGTTAAAACAATAAACCTGTTTTGAAAAAAAAAAAAAAAAAAAAAATCTACAGAAAAAAAAACAGTTCAGTCAAAATGACCCACTACTTCGTGATAGTGAAGACCCAGATGTCTTTTATGGCAGGTTTCTGTTACCTTATCACATCCTGCATTTTAAAATAAGAACAGTAACACTGGCTGAGAGAATTGTACTGGTTGTAGTTGTGGTTGAACGAAAGTTCTGTTTAGCACATTCTGTTATGTTACTGTACTGCAAGATGCAGAACATGTTGAGGTGCTCAATATGAATATTTACAATGACCTGTAAAGTTATAGGTAGACATTAGTACTGGTTTTATGGGTGGTGCAGCTCGATTCTTGTTATTTAAATCACTTCAAGTTTGTTTTGTTCAACTGGACCTCATAGAAGTAAATCTAAGATAAAAAAAATCTAAGAATACAATGCAAACAATTCCAGTAATAATTATACAACATTTCTCTACAATCACAGGAGCTACTTATCAAAACAGAAAATCTGATGTTGTCAGTTTTCATTTTATCCTCGACATAATGGACTCAGCTGTTACCACAGCTCATGATCACCAAAAACTCTCGAGCTTAACCTTTACCCATGATGCTCCTCTCCCAGTTACCTCAGATCTCATTTGCCACTTTTTGTGTCAGATGTGGTTCTCCATTGCTCTTGAGCTAAGTGACAATTTTTGTATTTTGAACTTTACTTCTACTTTTATTGCAGTCCTTTCTCTAATATAATTAATTGCCTATCTGCCCTTACTATTTTGTACACTTCGGTGTATTTTATATTCCTTCTGCCTTGTTTTTCCTTTCACAGTATTTGGTATCTATTTACACTCATGTAATCTTGGCTATCATTACTGACAGTAATTTCTTTGAACCTTTTCTACTATTTAATATATATTTTTTTAAGACTTAGTTGTTTCTGTTGTTCTGCAAGGCTTCTTATGTGTGTGTGTGTGTGTGTGTGTGTGTGTGTGTGTGTGTGTGTGTGTGTGTGTGTGTCTGCTTTGTACCAAGTTTTAATTGTAGATATGGCTGATACACCTAAAGCCCCTTCTGGCTTTAAGAGATGAGAGAAATATGGACGTAAAATCCCTTTTCTGATGCACATTTACTGTTTGTATACTGTTTGGGACCCTCCATCTCCAGGAGAACCACTCCATCTGTCACTCATTCAGTCATAGAGCCTTAGTGGATAGGAAGAACAAGTTAATCCTTAAAGGGCTTCCACTATCTGCTTTCAGTGAGACCATATCTGGATACAAGACATTTAAAGGCAAAACAGATGTGTCTTCCCCTCCTCCTCTTCTTCCTCCAAAGCTTCAGAAAAGGCAAAAATGAAGTGTTTATCTGTGCCTACATCCCCATCAGCCTTCAGTTCCCCTAGTTTCCACAGAACCGACATACATTTTACCTCAGTCCTTGATTCCAGAGTACTCCATGGAGCTAAGTCGATTGGGTCCACCAGAGATTACGGTGCAGAAAACTGATGTCTCATCGGCACTGAAGATATTGGTGCAGAAATCTCCCTAGGTGCCTACCGCATCAGCCCTGAGAAAACAACCTTAGGATTTCCCCATGATGACTCTACCTAGAACATCCTACTCCCCTTCCTTTGATCCCTTTCCAGAAAGGTTGCCTTCACCCTTCCTGGAAAAACCCAAATCATGTTTGTGAGAAAATTAAACTTTGCTTTAATGTTTGACCAACAATACTAGGGAGAGATACACAATTTTAGGTAAGCTAGTACCTACAACCCACCTTTTCACCCGGCATTACAAGTTTTTGAGGCAGTATGCACATCTGAATTATATGCTTTAAGTAACAGTAGTAGTAAAAAGAAAAATATAGATATAAACCTAATTTAACAGTTAAAGAAAAAAGGAATTTTGGAGGAGTTAATGAGGGACAAAGAAATCTGTATTATGAGACCAGACAAAGGGGGAGGAATGGTTATAGTCAAAGCCATTGACTACTCAAGTAAGATGTTTGAAATGTTGAATGATATTAGTACATATGTACAAGTATCTATTAATGAAATCAACATATCATACAGGAAGGTGGACTTAGTGATAAAGGAATTAATGTTGGAGAACAGTTTGGATCAGAGGGTGGGGGGGATACTGCAATTTAAGCCCTAACTTTGATAGGGTTTCTGTCTATACACACTGAGCAGAGTAGATGAGAGGTGTTGACTACAACTGTTAGCTGAGATATATAAGTATCCTGTTTTTTTATTATTTATACAGATTATTGTTTCTAGCAATTTATATATAGCACTTTTATTGTCTGCTGCTTAGTTTTTGAGTGTATTTTATTGCTATTAACTACTCTGCATGGGTAACTGATTTGTTTGCAGTTGAAAGCATTCTGTATCTTTACAAATCTTTATCTGTTTAACAATTTTCATTTTGTGGCTTTCTCTAGTGCTTACTGTCTGTAGGCTATTTTTGTCCCCACCCTTCCTCTCAGTTGGTGTCTTGCTGCTATACTTGGTGGCTTTGCAGTGGCCCACCCCTACTGTAAATCTGATCTGGGACACTCCTCCCAGTCTAGTGTCATTAGCTCATTCTACCTAATACAGAGAGAACATTTGATAAGGCCTTCTGTTTCTCCTTTTTCTCTTTCAAAAAAAAATATTATTTTTTTCTGCCTGAATCTCCTTGTGTTCTGACTGTGCATCTCAAACATTTTGGAAATATAGAGTATATTTCAGAGCATTTATTATAACTGTAATTGCCTTAATATTGCTACAACTCAAGTGCTCTAGGTTGCACTGCATCTGAAGTGTTTTTATGTTTTAGCTACTTTTCTGTATATATAGACTTCTCTGTATATGTAGACTAGCTACTTATTCTGCTGTGTTACTTCCTCTTAAATCATTTTTCAGTTGTGCACTTGCCTTGCTTCGTTTAAAAAAGTTTTAAATTGCTAATTTTGTAGAGTTTTAATTGCATTTACTGTCTAGGACTACACACTCAAGTGTGTTAGCCTTTTCTGTGTTTATTTACTGTATTATTGCATTGTTTAGCCTGTTTCAACAAAAAAAAAATACTATCTTGTTTGCTTGTTTCCCACCTTTTCTAGCCAGTACATATCCCAAGTTTTGCTTGTCTCAGGACTTTATTTTCTATGCTCAGAGCTATCCAGACCTTGCATTGGTAGAGGGAAGTCCTACTGCCTACCAGTGGGACTGGTGAGCATTGTACTGCCTATCTAATGCTAGAGGAGTGGTTTCCAGCTCTGAAATTGTCATTTGATTAGCCTTTTTGGGCTGATTTCTATCCCTTTCAACTTTCTGGCTTAAAAACTCATGTGTTTGCACATTTTTCACATCGTGCAGCACTGCGAGGCTACAGTTAAACTATTCCAGGTGCCAGAAAGTCTGCTCTTCAAATTTTCCCTTAAAACTAGCTGGTTTCTCAGTAGTAGTACTAAAATCTGAACCCCTGTGACTAGCACTTGCTCTAGAACCTGCTAGAAAGCCCTAGGAAGCCTGAAACAGATACAAGCACTCAGCTCTCCTTGTCAATAAGGAGAAAATAATCATAGGCACTAAACAGCCTATAATTGCAAAGTACCTTGCAAAGGTAAGGGAAAACAGCTCTTAAACTTTACATAAAAGCACCTAAACAGGCATGTCTAAGGGTCAGTTTCCGGTGATTTCTCCTGTCCACCTGGTGAATCTGGGCATACTGGGGCAATGCAGCAACTGCCTCATTTACACAGACAATCCTCTCCTCCTACCACCCAACACTGCAACCTGCGAGAGATGCACTTACATAGCCAAAATGGAAGCAAAGCTCTCTCTGGCCAAGATTGTGCTAGACAGTCAAGAGAAGAAGGTTAACACCTGCATCACACCTCAAGCAACTCATAGCCCTTCAAAACCCACATCATCAACACCCACACATAGCAACAGTAAACCCACATATGCAGAGGCCCTTAACATTAACCTGCCCAAGCAAAAAGGACCTCCGAAGCCGAAACGCAAGCAAACACCAGTTACAACCAAAGTGACACATAGCTCACAACACCAGTGTGCCACCCAACAACAGCCCCTAAGGCAAGACAATGTACCCAACACTTTAGTCATAGATGACTCTATAGTCAGGCACACTGATGTCCCACTCACCAGACTGAACAAGGAGAAAATTACAGTCAGCTGCCTGTCGGGTGCCAGGATCTGCCACATAATGCATGCACTCAAGTCACTCCACAACAAGTACAAATACAAATCTGTCATTGTCCATACTGGAGTGAATGACTTGAGACGTACCTCCCTGGACTACATGAAAGGAGATATGGAAGAGCTCTTGGATCATGTGACCCAGGCAGGTATGACCCTAGCCCTGAGTAGCATCCTGCCTTTGCCCAGAATGATACTACATTATAAGGACAAAATGATTGACTTCAACAATTGGCTAAGCTTCTGGTGTCATTCAAAGGGGATCCAGTATTTGTCTGCCTGGGAAGACATGATTGACAAACCACGATGCTTTGCCAGAGATGGCTAAAGCTCTTGCCACCCCTATAGTGCCTTTTTTAGGCAAGGTTCAAAGGATAAAACCACCACCGTAACAGATAGAAGTAGGCAAAATCTGAAGGTAATGCTACTCAATGCTAGAAGTCTAAACCTCAAAATGCACTCTCTCGAGGCACTGCTAAAAATGGAGAACATCGATATCTGTTCAGTAACTGAGACCTGGTTCAAGGCTCCAGAAAACACCTCTGCAATACCAGGCTACAATTCTTACCTCACTTTTCAGCCACAAAACCAGGACCAAAACACTAAAGGTGGAGGAGTGTCCATATTCACCAAGGATATTCACACCTCCAGGCTAGTTGCCCAACACAATGCATCTGAAATTATCCAGGTGCAACTAACACTATGTAAGACTGCAATCCAAATTGTAGCTTGCTACAGATCCCCAACCATGCCCCAAGATTCTCACTACACCTTTCTAAACATACTGGAAAATATTAAAATACAACCAAATACCCTAATACTCAGTGATTTCAACTACCCTGCCATTAATTGGGAAAACTACTCAGGTACCAACTCCTTTTCCTTATGGTTCTTGGAATTCATAAATTCCAACGCCCTGGATCAACTAATCCATTGTCCCACCAGGGGCTCCAATATCCTAGACCTGGTCATTACCAACATGGGAGATAGATGCTCCACACCAGTGGTCACCCCCTCATTGGTCAGGTCTGACCATAAGCAAATCACCCTTGACATCCACATCCCACCCCCCCCCCCCAGTAAGGAAACCTCCTTAAAAACTTCTCCAAAGCCAACTTCAAGCTACTGAAGTCAGAAGTGACAAACTTCACAACACCCACGCAGACGGGATCTGGAAGTTCGACTGCAGAATCCTGCACTAAGGCACTGTACAAGCACATCCATTCATGCATGAATTGTGCCATCCCAAAGAGAACCAAGATGCTCTTCTCCAAAAAAAGGAAGCCAATCTGGTGGTCCCCTGCTATAAACAAACTATACAACAGAAGAAAGAAACTGTTGCAAAAAAGAGGACAATACCAGGATGCAAAAAACTCCCTTACCAGCCTCAGTAAGAAGCTGAGATCCCTCATAAAATCCTCAAAAGCTAGTTACGAAAATAAAATTGCCAAAGATTCCAAAGACAACCACAAGGCATTCTATAGTTATGTCAAGAATCTAAATGGCAATGCTCAGATCTGCTCTGAGTTACAACAGAATGGCATTAAATATACTGATCCCAAGGATATTGCCAATATCCTGGCAGATCAATTTATTGCCAATTTCACCCAACTCTCACCCCCTAAAGGGCCCATCTCAATACCAAAAGATTGCCAAATTCCGATAATCACGGCCACACAGGTAGAAACCGCACTCTCCAAAGCTAAGAATATAGCATCCATGGGACCAGATGACATCCCAGGCTGTGTACTACATGAACTACAAAATGAACTGGCACCTCACCTAAGTGTCATGTTTAATCATAGCCTCACCTCAGGCTTTGTGCCCACTGAGTGGCGCAGAGCTACAGTTATCCCGCTCCACAAGGGCGGATCCACCTTAGATCCTGGGAACTACCGTCCCATCAGTCTGACAAGCCTGATTTGCAAGGGCATAGAACGCATTATCATGGAACTTATAAACAAAGACATTGGCAACCTTCAAACACTGGACCCCACCCAGTTTGGGTTTGTGAAGGGCCGATCTTGTCTCCTGAATCTGATTGACTTCTTCGAATCAGTCTCTAGAGCTGTGGACGAGGGTAAGGCAGTCCACACAGCCTATCTGGACCTCGCCAAGGCCTTTGACATCATCCCCCACTCTGGAATCATAGATAAACTTACTAAGCTGGGCATAAATCGCTACATCAGTCGATGGGTTGCTAACTGGCTTACTGACAGAACCCAGACAGTAAAAGTAGCCGACTCCAAATCCAGCTCCAGACAAGTGACAAGTGGAGTACCTCAGGGTTCAGTTCTGGGACCACTCTTGTTTGGCATCTACTTCTCTGAAGTACAGGCCAACAATAAGGGACTCTGGCTAACAAAGTTTGCAGATGACTGCAAACTGGGAGCCATTACTGAATCCCCAAATGATGTGGATATTCTAAAAAAGGGCCTTACAGAAACAGATGCCTGGTGCCAGAGCCATGGGCTCAAGCTTAATGCCAAGAAATGTATAGTTATCCCCTTTGGAAAAAAACATGTACCCATGAATTACCACATAGGTGGTAGGACACTAAACATCGAAAGTGTGATGAGAGACTTAGGGACACAGGTGGACAGTGGTCTCACTTTCGATAACCACATTGCCACAACAGTCAAGAAATCCTTCTATGTGGCACACCTCATCACTAAGGGTTTTTCATCCAGAAAAAAGGAGGTCATTGTCCCACTGTACTCATCCCTCATTAGCCCCGTTATAGAGTATAATGCCCAGTTTGGTATGTACCTCACAAGACATCTGCAACAGTTGGAAAGGCCACAGAAATCCCTCACTAAAGGAATCACAGGCCTAAAGCAGATGCCGTATACTGACCATCTAAAAAAACTCCAGCTATACTCTGTGGCATATCGTCTACTCAGAGGTGATCTCTGCTTAACATACAAGGCCATGTCAAACCCTGAGCTGTTGGACATGCTCCACTTAAAGAAATCCCAATCCCTCAGAGCCACACGCTCCAGGGATCTAAACCTTGTCATCACAATGAACAAAACATGCTGGAGGGATAGGTTCCTGACCCAGAGACTCCCCATACCCTGGAATGGACTGCCCATACATATCAAGCAGAGCACCTCATTGGCCCTCTTCAAAAGGAACCTTGATGATTGGATGGGAGATAGGAAATTCACCCGGGGATCATGTCAGTCACCCTGCTAGACAGGGGCCTGGAGAAGTAAATATTGTGGGAAGAAATATCCAGGGAATTGTTATGGCTAGGCTTGCATAGGCCCTAGGGCCAATAGCCTACTACCAACCTATGAACCTAAATGAAGAAACCAAGAATTGCTTCATTCTTTGGTATCCCTAAGATTCATTAGAGTACCATCAACCACCTTATAGACCTATTGTTTCTGGGGAATAGTCGAAGACTTACCCCATTGCCATCTTCCTAGACTATTCTTTGAAACATTTAATGGAAGACTACAAACATCTTTTGAGAGAGTCTTGGGATTTTCTACACAGTTTAACACCAGAAATGTATGTGGAGGGTACATATTTCCTAACCATTGATGTGATAGATTTATTTTCATGCATACCAGTTGAAGAAGGTTTGGAAATTTTCTACACACTGTTGAATGAAAAAAGCCCTTCTTTAAGAGTGGACATAGATGTATTGGTGGAACTTATGAGAATAGTCCTGGAGAACAATTTCATTTACTTTGAGGGGAAGACCTTCAAACAAATTAAAGGCGTAGCTATGGGGGCAGCATGTGCCCTCATATATGTTAATTTGGTTCTTCTAAAGTGGGAAATTACTTATGTAGTTGGTTCTATATATTGGAAATATATCAAGTTATACCGTCACTTTTTGGATAACATATTTGTAATTTGGGATGGGCCCAAGACAATTCTTACAACCTTTATTGATTATTTGAACTCCACTACTGGTTTTCTGGAGTTCACATGTAAATTAGATTACAATAAGATAGACTACTTCGATGTAGGGTTACAGAAAGTTGACGGACGTTTGAAATCTACTACCATCGTAAAGATACATTTAATAATTCATATCTACCATATAACAGTGCGCACCCATGGAAACAGAAAAGTAGTATAGGGAAAGGTCAGATGGTTAGGGCCACCAGAATGACCTCAGAGAAAAATGATCTAACATGTGAAATTGAGCTGATATCAAGTTTCTTCAGGGCTAGAGGTTACCTGAATGATTTAATAGAGAAAGTGGCCAAAGAAGTGGTGGAAGGGGATGGGGTGTGAAATACACCCCTTTGTTAGGGGACACATAATATAACCATGGAAAGCACCATGCTACAGAACAAAGTTTTGGCAGGGCTTTAGTGATCTAATACAACAATAGTTCAGAAGAAATAAAAAGTATAGTGGAGAACAAGTGGAAAATGCTGAAATTTAACCAAAAGATTGTAAACAAATTAGGTGAACCCCCCCCCCCCAATTTGTCTTCAAAACAGGAATGAACTTAAAGAAACTTTTTGAGAAAAATAAACATAATATGGATAATCAGGGGGGCTATAGGTACAAAAAGGTGTGGGAGATGTGGGTATTGTAGGTACATTATAGATAAGGAACAAATAGTGTTGCACAATGGTTTAAATAGTGTTATCAAATTCAGGAAGGGAAACTGTATGATGAAATGTATAGTATATCTTGCAGTGTATAGAGATTGTTCTAGTTTCTATGTGGGGAAATCTGAGAGGACATTAAGTAAATGTATATACGAACATACATATAATATTAGGTAGAAGAATTCAGACAACGCATTATACAGACATCTTCATATAGAACCTGGTCATAGAGGGTTTATGTTTGGAATTTCAGAACATGCTTTAATGGACCCTAGGGGAGGAAACTGGGAAAACTGGTTGAGTTGCAGGGAGACACATTGGCAGTTAAAATTAAATGCAACTAATCCCCCAGGTCTTGATAACCATATATCCATTAAACCATATTTGGTTAAAAAAGCAAAGAAATTATAGTTTGGTTTCAGATTTTACATGCATTGTACAATAGGATATGTCTACAAACTACATGAAATGGTCAACGTAAAAAGAAATGTATTTAATTATAATATGTATTGTTATAATGAAAATGGAGGGCATGTCTTTTTAAATACTTTGGTCTCTTTAAACATTTTGGGTTTCTGTAAACCTTGTGTTTTTAAAGAACTGGCACCTTTTTAGAGGGTAAAGGGTATTTAAATGGAAGCACTTTTATTGTTTTTTATTACTTGTAAAAATAGTATGAACTGGAACAGTCAACAAAATAATATCAGACAAAAATCAGCTCCAAACTGCAGCAAGCAAGGCACCAGTGCCTTGCTTGCTGCAGTTTGGAGCTGATTTTTATCTGATATTATTTTTTTATTACTTGAAAAAGCCTTGTATTTGGGCAGGGTGAAAGCGCTTGTACACTATATTTTTACAATAAATTTATTCTCAGCCATCCTCAGTGTACCTGGACCATTTGTTTTCAGTTTGGAGTTATTGGTTAAACAGTTCATACTAAAATTTGGTTATAATATTGCACAAGAGGTTTAAATCCCTAGATCAAGTATTTCTGATGTAATTTGACTTGCTGATGTACAACAAATCCACCAGCACTAGGTCAGAGGATGCCTTGCATGCCAGACACAGGCCATCTCTTAATTGTCTGTAGGATATAGAGTATAGTGACAGGGCTTTGAGTTGACCCATGTAGGACATGTTGTTTAGGCCTTGTATCCTTTTAGTAAGATATCTCTGTGGGCATTCCAATCATTGCACGTGTCTGGACAGATACATGCCAAATGGGGCATTATATTCAATGACTGGTCTAATGAGGGCTGAGTAAAGGTGGTCAATAACATCCCTAGATCTAGACACAATCCCTTTGTTTGTAAGGTATGCAATATAGAAGGGCTTTCTAACATCAATGGACACATGCTGGTCAAAAGTTAGGTTACTGCCCACATAAGTTTGCAAATACCAAACAACTGGGCTAACTCTTAGGGGTGTATTATTAATATGATATTCCATGGGATAAATGACTTCCCAAAGGAAAATATATTTGTTTATAAGCTGTGCAATATAGAAGGTCTTTCTAACATCAACGGACACATGTTGGTCAAACGTTATGTCACTGTCCATGTAAGTTCACAAATCCCAAACAATTGGACTAATTCTTAGTGTTGTATTGTTAATGTAATATTCCAGGGATAAATAACAATAAATAAAGGAAACAATAAATATTAATTGGGCATGTGAACTGGTCTGCTGACCCTTAGCAGCTACAACCCAGGTACAAAGTACACTTAACCACTGGGGCTGAGAAGACATATAATATCTCTTACATTATTAACATTTTTAGATAGATTGTAATGCTGTTAGAGTAAACATCTTGAAATATACAATATGGACACGTATGAGAATTCGATTCACATTTACAGTAACTACATTCTTGCAGTTACAAAATAGGAGTATACAGTCTAAGACTTAGAATTAACTAATATCAAAGGATCAAAGGAAATGCATCTAGCTTCAATCATCAGAGGGCTGCTTGAGATTTATTTTGAATAACTTAACTGAATATTATTTTTAATATCAGGAGACAGTTTATTCTATGTTGCAGGTGATAGCCTAGAGAAAGCTTTTTTTCTCCAACAGTGAGCTTTAATCTTGGTCCTACAAGTGTGAAGTTATCTTTCTAGCTATTCCTCAACAAGTAGCTTTGTTCTGCTATTTGAAGTTTTCTTTTCTTTCTTCTTTTTTTGAGGGGGCAGTAACCTAGTGTTATAACTTTTTTTTCTAGAATGATGCATTGACTGTTTCTATCTGCTAGCAGAACAAATTTATTATTTTATTTTTTTTATTTTATGCTACTTAGATTTGTTTGTGTATTGTGTGTATTATGTGTATTACTGACCTACCCAACTATAAATTAATTAGAGGTAGTGCATATTCCAGCTTAGATATTAGAACATTTTTGAATATTGCCAAGTGTGCTGCAGGACAGAGAAGATGGGTAATTCAGTAATACAATTTTATTTGCTTTAATACGTTGGTTACAATATTGTCAGTATGATCATCAAAATGTAGTAGAGGTCAAGGGTTATGCCTAGATATTTTCCTTCTTGACATTAGGAATATTGTTCCCTTTAATGTCTGTTATTGTTAGTGACTGGAGTGGAAGGAGGTTTTTTGTTGGTTGAGAACATCACGGTCTTTGTTTTGCTGGAGTTAATCAAAAGTTTGTTTGAGTGTAGTTGTGACATAATTCCAAGAATTTAGATTGCAAAGTATATTGCAAAATTGTGGATTTACATCTTCTTCTTTTGGCTTTTCCTGGTTAGGGGTTGCCACAGCGGATCACCTGTCCGCTCATGATTGGCAGTGGAGTTTTTTTATGATGTCGAGCTGCCAGCCTGGCACCCAGTCTTCCACAGAAGGCACACACATGCATGCACTCACTCCTAGGGCCAATTTAGAGTGTCCAGTCCACCTACAGAATGTCTTTGGAATGTGGGAGGAAACCAGAGCACCCAGAGGAAACCCACATGACCACAAGGAGAACATGCAGACTCCCCACAGAAGGTACCCCAGCTGAGGATCGAACTAGCATCCAATAAAAGGAAATCATCAGCATTCATAATTATTTTATGGTTGGGTAGGTCATTTGTGATATCATTAATAAACAATAAGAAATGAAGACCTAGTACTGAAAGAAAGGATATGATTGGAGCAGATTTAAAGGAGCATGTCTTGTAGGTAGTTTTTGAACCAAAGAACATCATTATTTCCAAAACTATTTTTTATAATTTGTTAATTATATGGTTCTCATTAAAAGTTTCACTGGTACCTGTTAGATCAATAAATACTCCTGGTGAAATGAGGCTGTCATTAATGTTATTATAGATTGTATCTGTGGCAGACAGCTAGGCTGTTACAGTACAAAATCATTTTCTGAATCCATGTTGCTGTTTGCACAACAGTTAATAATCATTAAACACACACACACACACACACACACACGCACACACACACGCACACACACACACACACACACACACACACACACACACACACACATGGATAAATAGATAGATAGATAGATAGATAGATAGATAGATAGATAGATAGATAGATGCAGATAGATAGATGTCTAGATATAGCAAATGATTAACTTATGGAACAGAGGCTGGAGATTGCCTTTAATTCTTGAACTGAGAGGGGGTTGTATCTTTTGTAATGGAATTATGGTTGAATTCTTGAATGCTGAAGGAACAATGCTTGTGGTAAGGGAAAGATTAAAGATGTGTAAGGAGTTTGCTTATTTTGCTAGCAGACCGTTTAAGAAAAAACAAGGATGCAACGTGTTGAATTTTGTTCCAGGATGGTTAAATTTTGTTAGTAGGGCTTTGGCTTGTTTACTGATAATAGCTGTAAAGTAGAAAGTGGCTGCAAATGCTGCTGGTAGAAAGAGTTCAGTAGAATTTACATATATATCTTGTTTTGGGAATGTAGAGGTAATGGGCAGGATTCACGAAGCCTCCGTGTAAGAGTTATAACTCATATACGGAGGCTGCAGTTAAACGGAATGATGTCAGCATGCTCTGCATATTCATGAGAGCATGCTGAATCACACTTAAGGCCAACACGGTCCGTGTAAGACAGTAGGGGGCGTGTCCGTAGGCCGAGACTTGTAAGCGGACACGCCCCCAGAAGAGGAAAAGTACCCAAAGGAAACACCCACGACAGAGTCCACGGAAATGTGAATAAACAGAATACAACACATGCCCCCACAGACTATGAACAGAAAGCATATAAATAAACACGTTTTATATATATTTTTTTAATTGTAAAAATGTTTAACCGTGAGTGCGCTCGTTTGCGCGGGCGTGCCTGTTGCGCAGCTACAGTTAGCAGTCAGTGGGAAAGCATATAAGAACTAAATATGCAAAATAAGCCAGGAAGCAATAGCGTAGCGGTATAGATGTTGGCTGAAGAGCAGGCATTCATGGTTCGAGCCCCCACAGCACCAATTTTTTTTTTAGCAAAATAAGCAGGAAACAAGTCCCTGACAAATATGTACACATAAAACCACAATTTATGTAAAATGCAATGAAATAGCCCATTTATATTGAAGAAATGTGAGGTAACAAAAGAATAAAAAATGCCAGATGTGCTTAAAGCTGAGCTACAGTTTAACAGAGTGAGTGCATCTGCCCGTAGATGAGCAGTGGTTTAACTGGTGCAAAATGAATGCCCGTAGCTGAGCAGTGGTCTAACATGCTAAATCTATGTGGCCCTAGCTGAGCTGAGTGTAATATGTGTGCCGATAGCCAAATGAGGCTTAAACCAGCGTACCCCATTTGCACGGAGCTGCGCACCGCGCAAACAAGCTAACCGACGGGCAACGTTGAGCAAGCCATATCAAAACTGTCTTTACACAGACACACCCCTCAGCATGTCTAGACAGTCATGAAAAATAAAAAGCAGTGGCCAGGTTTGAACCCAGGATACTATACACCATAGTCAAGGTACAGAACCACTAAGCCATGACAGCAGTACCTAGAAATGCAATAATAGCTAATATATAGGAATGAATACAAACTAGAGCATGACAATGCAGGTTTACTGAAGTTGATACAATTCCAAAATGGCCAATCACAGATATGTGTGGGAAAAACGGACTATATAAGCCGCATAGGCGGGAATACACAGCATAAACGATTGTAGAACTGACCTGCAGGCAGAATGACAGGAGTAGGAAAGGGAAGTTGCTTTCGAGCACAGAGGTGGGGTGTTGCGGAGTCCAGGTACATGGTCTGGCTCCTAGTCCATAATCATGAGGCCCAATTCATGCAGGGCCAGGTCCTCTGGGGAGCATACAGGGCCGAGGCGTGGGACCGGTTGGCTCATGATCTCACCAGTGCCACAGGGATTCCAAGTACTGGTGAGCAGGTCCGTCACCACCATGCAGACCTGAAGAGACGCAAGCAGGACCAACTGAACCTTTGGATCCAGGAGGCCTGGTAAACACCCAATGCCCCACTACTGAGTAAGTAACATTTAATTATGTATGTAAGAAATTAAACTAGCTGATATTATGGAGATGTGTATTCCAATATTACTTCATTTATATTACAGTTGCAGGTGTCCGTTCTGCGAACCACAGAGCCTATGGCGATAGGCTGGTGTGGTTGCGCCACCAGGCAGGTCAGTAATCCACTACCAGTAACTGTAAAGAAATATAAAAATATGACAGTCAGCAAAAGAGTGCAGTGTAGTCAGTAAGGAATAAAATCTGCAAGTAACAGTGTGAAAGTGTCTGCAAGTATTGCTTGATTACAAAAGTGTTTTTCAGCCTGTAAGTTAAACCAAAAAATGAAAAATGAAACTGTCTGACATATATTCTGAAATAAAAATGCCTTACCTGTAAGAAAATAGTACACAACCTGCAGAAGGCTGAAAAGTATAGCTGCAGAAGATGATGAAATCACATGTGTGAAATATACCCCTGTGGAAATACTTAAACATGACAGAAGTGAGACTGCTGGAAAGGATTGTAATAACTACAGGTAAAACATGTCAATAAAGCCTAGAAGAAAGTACCATCCTGAATAGTAAAATGAAAGCAAGTGAGAGAGTGTGAGAAAGTGTCATGAATCCAGCAATACAGTAGTAATAACCCCTGAGTAAAGTATACTGCAGTCAAGACAGAATGAAATGCATGTGAGATTCAAAACCAAACAGCGAAATCTGTTCAAAGTGTTGCTGCATCTGGAATGTGTATCCCAAAATCTGGATATGTTGCTCTCAGTCTGCAATATGCAGATAGGATGATTGTCTGATATACCAAACATCCACACTTGTCTACAGCTATATAAAGCAAATGTAGCAGGATGATGCAGCTGAACAAAGCTAGATATGAATGTGTATGAAGAACAATAAAATGTATATTGATGTTGCAGTAACAGTCCTATCACCAAGTTGAAATAGTTATCATATAGGAAACTGTAGTTAGAACAGTAGTGTGTATATAACTGTAGCTATTAGAAATGTACAGCATATGTATTGTTATTCGAAGGTGTTAATATTACTTTCTTTACCCCACCCTATAACCACATATAACCCATTCCACGTGAAAATGGTATGTGCAATCACAATTAACACCCCTGGACGTTTGTCCTGTTGGGTCATATATATTTGCATATCCGTTGATGCATCTGCCCTGTTCATACATCTGCACCTGATGGCCTGTTGCCATCAATTAACCCTGCATGTTGTTGGACTGTGTATTTCTGTTCAAATTATGCATGTGTTATGCACGCTGTTCAATGGTGTGAATATCTGGGTGTTTGGTTAATGGGAATACTAATGCATGCTGTTACAACTAATTGTGAATGGTATTATATGTCACTAACCCAAACTGTCATGACATAATGCAAAACATAGGACGACAGGGAAGGCCGGTTCCAGTGGATCCACCTCTCCCACCTCAGCTGGCGAGTGCACCTGGCACTAGTGCCGAGTCCAGACCCTCCTCCGGTGGCCCTGTGCCACCTGCAGGTGGAAGTGCTGCAGGGGATGGGGCTCACCCCCCCTCTGCAAGTGTGGCCAGAGGAGAACCACCACTCACCCTCCGTAGCGTCCGGACTGTGGTGCGTAGGGAGATTCGGGACTCTGTTCTTGAGCCCCTATGCCAGCTCGAGGCATGGGTGGCGCAACTAACGGGCATGCCTGTTGCCCGGCCTACACAGCCCCCAGCACAGCCCCATCCTGGGCAGTGAAGGAACAGTGGAAACAGCCTATGGGTGGGGATATCAGTTCCACTGTTGCCATCTGTGGGCTCATGGGCTCTGGATATCCAAACCTCCATCCCTGTCAATTGTGTAACCCCCCGACATGTGTCATACACCACCCCTGTATGCGTCTTGTTTGTCTTGTCTGCTTACCTACCCAACCTACCTCCCCAGCTGTACTGACTTCCTTCACCTGACATACCACTCTCACCTGAAAAAAAAAAGGGCACTCTGTACCCACAAAAAAATTATGCACCATACATAGCTGCCCATTCCGCACACATGTCTGCTGGACATGGAACCTATCAATTACAATTGGCTGTACAACAAGGATTATTGTTGTCCTGACACCTCTCTCAGGGGTGGAAGGTTTCAAATGTCACACCAAATTACATACATATACACAGCTGTTGCTGATGAAGAAATGGGCAGCTATGGGCCTTACCTACATCCCTCCTGCACATCCCAAGCGTGTTTCCCTACTGTCTTACCCTCTTTGTGACCCCTTTTTCACCACTTTCCTGTCTCCCCATTTTCTTTTCTTTCAAAGAAAATAGCTGGTGCGCCAGAGTAAGCACCGTTTAGCGGTTGTAAGCGGGTGCGCAGCGTGTGCGTGAGCTAACCACCAGTGTGCATGCGTGAGCTCCGCGCAAACCAGCGCTAACCCGGTTACAACTGCTTAAAAGTGCCTTAGTCACTTTGATTGACAGGTCCTGTACTCAGTTCAAAAGCAAAATAAAATCCCACTGTCAGTCCTGAACCCAGCAAACAGTAGTCTGTACGACCTACCACTAAGCCATGACTCATACAAAAACATTGTGCTAAAATAAATATAACATGTAATAGTAGGGATGAATGTAAAGGGAATATAGGATGTGTAGTACACAAAGCATGTCATTTAAAATTACTGTCAAAACTACTGGATTTCCATAATAGTAGTGTGTGAACAGAAACAGCCATGCTACGTGGCAGCTTGTAGATAATAAGGTCAGTTAAAGTACATATATAAATGTATGTATATGTACATATATATATATAAATATATATCTATATTTAGTTGTAGGAGTCAATGTGCATACACACTTGCTACAGGGAACATGAGAGAGGAATGGAGACTTGTGAATATACAACACAGCCTGAATCATGAGAGAGATACTAACCTTTACACTCACAGAACACTGTCCACAGCATACCAGCATGGACCCCGCCCTCACAATCTGAAAGGGCAACGCTTATCCCACATACCCTTTTATAGCACTGACCTGAAATCACAGTGAGAACTGCAATCAGTACACAACTGGCTGTATGCAATTAGCAAATGCTGGCTTACAATTGGTGCAGAGGCCATCACATGGACCTATGCAGATACCTACAAAAGCATCCAATGCTAACACTCCCCACATGCAATGCATTCATTGCATTGTCTGTAAGCAAACAGAGGGAGAGAGAGAGAGAGAGAGAGAGAGAGAGAGAGAGAGAGCAAAAAAAAAAAAAAAAAATTAGACACTGTGACTCTGTCACCCGAAGCTGTCAGCACTGACAGTAGCAGCAGCAAGCAGAAGCTGTGGTAACGCAACCAGCTGCGACAAACAGAGGTAATGCAAGGTAGCAGGTTAATAGTGTGCATACTGTGAACCCTCCAAATGTGTCATAGGTCTGTATCCATAGGTATGTCCATGTGATATGTTGTGTGTACGTAGTTCCACCAAAAGGGGATGACCATACATTACATGTCAATCAGTCTTAGGCCATGATCCTGGCAGCAGTTGTCTGTGCGTTGGCCCAGCAATGGCTGTAGTGACTGCTTTGAAAGGTCAGCCACGTTTAAAAGTCAGGATCAGCCCAACCCAAAGGCACACTGGCTGGGAACAAGTGTCTGCAGGTACCCAATGTCACTGCATATGCATCCCATACTGCATAATTCCATAGCTTAGCAGACCAGGCCCGTTATGCATATGATGTGGTAATTCCCAGGGTCAGTGGAGGTGCCCCCTTAGTGGTGTGGGACCACTGTTGCTGTATGCCACTGTCCAGGTACATATCCTGTAGTACGGCCAAGATAAACTATCAGTGGTATATGCTGTTGTATGTCCTCTCGGAGTGCCGGTAGCACACATCCAGGGATACCACGAGGTCACAGTGATGCTGTGTGTTCTTCTCTGCTGAGGGCGGCCCTCACCTGGACATGTGAGATGATAGGGAGATTACATTCAGCTGTGATAAATATTTCAACTGGTGGGGGAGAAGGAGGGGGGATACGTGCACCGAACATGTCTGCAAGATTGTTGCCAATATCCATGTGTTTGGTGAATGTTAAGTAGGTGTGTATTAACACAGAGCATATCTGAGGCATGTGGTCCATATGTGTAACATAACTGAAAAAGGCCTTGTGGTCATCCATAGTGTTTGTGTCCATTTCCCTCCCAGAGTAGGCCATGGCCGTTGTTATGATGGACCGTAGCGTAGTACCAGTGCTGACCACAGATGCCTTCCCTTAATGTGAATGTGCTCTGTCCTGCAGTAGACTCCTGCTATTGTTATACAATCTGCCTCTCTCTGGGGTCCACCGGACAGGATGCCTAACCTTTGTGCATAGGGTCTGGGTTAGAAATGTGTGTGTAAGTTCCATGCAATCTGTGGCATGTCCGTGGTAAGCATTTGCAAAGGGGTCAGCAGTGTGGCTTGTGGCTTCCACTGCCCAGTGTGCTGCATGGATACCATCTCAGTCCCAGCACGTGAATAACTGTCTAATCACATACATATCAAAGTAGTCTACTGTGCTGGTGGTGGTGGTGGGATATGTATATCCAGGCCGAGTAACTTCTGTTCACATCACAGTAGTGGACGGTGTCCCACATACAGTACCTTGGGATGAACCCCCAGAGTGAGGTTGTGCATTGCACCTGTCAGTGTGTGCTGACCGACGGGGCATGCTACTATGTTGTGTGGAATGTGGCAGGTATTGTTGCACAGGTGATATCTGGCCATGTACCTGTGTATTCACCACGACACATACACACATGCAACATATGGGAGTAGTAGTATATCACTACACATGAGTATCGTGTATAGTATGTGTGCCATATATTGCTGACATGGTCTGCTGATATCCTGTTTGTGTTCCCTTCCAGGGAGATGGCGCAACAGCGTAACCCCGCCTACTCTGTGGCGGAAGATGAGGAGATCCACCAGATCCTGGTGCGGGAGTATGACATCCTGTTTTCCCGCACCAGTCAGAATCAGCAGGAGAGGGCCGCACTGTGGCAAGACCTTGTCCGTAGGGTAAATGATATTGGGACGCATAACAGGACATATGAGCAGGTACGACATCACTGCAGTGATTTAATCTGAAGTGTCCAGCAGCGTGCATCAGATATCCACAGGCAACAGGTCGCCTCAGGAGGTGGGGTGGCCACACATCCCCCCCTCACCAGACTGGAGGGGCTACTCCTAAGTGTTGTGGCTCCAGCCCCAGAACACCAACAGCAGTACACCTGCATTATGATGGAGGCTGGTTCCACACAGCAGCAGAACATGGAGCGTGCAGGTAATATGCCATATGTACACTTGACTATTCTGTACACTGTATCATATGCAATATCAATGGCACAGTTGTGCCCACTGACATTAATCTCATCATTTCTGCCGGTCCCTCCAGGGTTACAGCAAGACAGGCCATCCATGCTGGTGAGTGTGTTTAACATAACCTATAATAGTCCTGATAATGCTAGTAACAGTAGTGTAACTCAGTAGTGCTCTGTGTGTATACTGCGGGGTGTGCATGTGTGCATGTGTGCAGGTGTGCCTGTGCCCATGTGTGCATGTGTGCATGTGTGCATGTGTGCAGGTGTGCCTGTGTCCACGTGTGCATCTGTGCATGTGTGCCTGTGTCCACATGTGCATGTGTGCATGTGTGCCCGTGTGCATGTGTCCACGTGTGCATGTCTGCATGTGTGCCTGTGTCCATGTGTGCATGTGTGCCTGTGTCCATGTGTGCATGTGTGCATGTGTCCATGTGTGCATGTGTGTATCAGTGCATCACTGGTAACAATGTCTGGAGACTGTAAACTGTGTTTCCTGTCTTCAGCCCACAGGTTCTGGGGCTGCTCTGGTGACCTGCAGCAGGGAACCTGAATCCTGTGCCACAACTACTGGTAATGATGATATTTGTGTAATGGTACAGGAAGGTGTGTCAGGGTCTGCCATTGGTCAGCCAATTGACAGTACACAGCTGTCAACCCCATCATTGCGCACAGTCATCCTGCCTGTACATCCTTTGTCACCATTGTCCCTAGGTGATGGACAGGATACAGTGGGCATAGACCAGGGTAATGTTGTACCTGTGGCACATGCATCCCCACACAGCAGCCATGGGCAGGGTCCTCCGATGGTACCACACAGACAGTTGCCCATGGGTTCTCGTGGGAGCATCCGTGGGCGTACTGCCTCTGGCCTACGTGCCCAAAGAGGTCTGTCAACCTCAGCTATGTTTCAGACTGTCATGCAGGCACAGTCACATATGGAAAGGTACACCAGACAGGGTCTGAGGGAGCTGAGAGCATGTCGCACAGCTATGACAGACAGTATGCGTGACATTGCGGATGCTATCTGTAACTTCACCAATGTCATAGACAGACATTGTGGGGACATATTACAGCAGTTCCACAACCAGATGTCCATGAGCCAGGGCAATGGTGGGTGTTTGCGGCATCGACGTGGCCGTATGCTGGCAGCAGCAGCAGCTGGCAGTCGGCGCAGACGACAACAGGCTCGCGCATGCCCCCATAGTGCCAGCAGCAGCCCCAGCAATGCTGGGTCTGTGCTGTCATCGGAACGCCCCAGGAGACCACGTGCACGTGGCTCTGGACAGTCCCAACAGGGACTTGTGTCCAGTCAACACACTCCCGCTTCTGATGACAGTACCCAGTCTGGCTTTGTACTGGATACGGTCCGTAGCACCCCTGCCAGGCACAGGTACCGTGTCCGTGCACACAGACACTGATCTGTATGGCCTGCCAGGTGCAGTCTGTGGCTGTCCACAAACCCCTGTATATGGCAGCCATGAGGTGGAACTGTGTGCGTGCATACACACATGCGAAATGTTAACACCTAGGGCAACCACATACACGCACACACTGCACCAACACTGCCCCACCCTGTACTGCTGCCCCTCACCAACACACACACACACACACACACACATGTCAATTGGTGGTATCAGTGGCTGACTCAGGCATACCTAATCCACACCCTGTGCATATGATGACACTGTGCCACCTCCTGCAATCTCCAACATAATTGCGGGAACAGGTAAACACGTTGCTGATGCACAGGGTAACTACATAGAAGTGTATTAGTAGTATCATGTTGGTAACAGTACAGTGTGCTGCTATGACTGTGTGTTTATCCCAGCATGCCTGCTGCAGTAACTGTATGAATGTCCTTAATTGTTATCTGCACCCATAGTACATACCAAAGTATAACAGCTGCACATAATTGCATGCCGGTGGTAAGGTTGTCAACAGATAGCCGCATACATGGGTAGCACAGGGGCAAAGCTAACGCAAGTAGTGATATGCAATGGTGGACATGTACAGTAATGGTGTCAAGTTGCCCACAACAACTATGCCATGTGGATGTTGGCGCATGTAGATATGTGTGCAGTACCAATGTAATCCAAATCACAAATAAGTATGACATAATATCAGTTCTACCATGGACATCTGCGCTGCATATTCCTGGGTACATTTTGATAGTGCCTACATATTTGCATTGTTACTTACTGTTATTGTTACCCCTTCTTTGTTGTATAATGCGCTACTTCCAGCCCTGTTTACTGTATCTCTGTTTGCATGCATGTTCGCTTGGGGTCTCCTGGAACACTGCTTACACCTGCAATGCAGAGTTACAGTGCTTCTGTAGATTTCTAGTGACATCTGCATAGCGTCATTTACACGTATGTCAACTTTACACATGACAGAACGTCACTGTCTGTCCTGTATGCATGTACGTTGCCTGTGACACATTGCACACGTCTTACCTGGCATTTACCCACGTGTGCAGTCATATATGTCAGTGCTATGAAAAGTAGCGGTACACCCACACATACACACCTTCAGTATGTTGTTCCCCATTGGCCCTATGTGTTGGTACTCACCATGGCAATCACACTACTAGGGTAGAATGTGCAAAGGTAACCTGTGAAATGCCTCTATGGTCCAGTTGTGGCTTATGTGAGTCATGTGTCATTGTCACAGCTGCCACATGTATGCAGTCAGCCATCACCCTTGGCCAGGAACGTACAACACATGTGTGGAAGGCCACCACACAGCCAATCTGGGGACTGGTCTCTCTGAACCCAGTAATGCCATACCCTGTCAGGTGGCATGTCATATATACTACATCCTGGACAAACATCAACCCCATTCCCTGCTGCTACTATTGATAATACCCCTGAAGATGCTCCTGATAGTTTTGACCAGTTCTTTACTGAGACATTTCAGGCCCTAGCTAGCCATCTACCTCCTAGCTCCCCTGGTCCTGAAAGTAGCACCCCTAGAAAACTACTTGCATCCAGCTGCCAACCAGTCACCACTTCACTTCTCTGTACCTTGATTGAAACAGTGAAACCCACTACACTTTCTGCTGATCAACTCCCTGCCGAGTACCTATCAAAACCAGATGATGCTATTGCTTACTCCGTCTCAAAGGTAATCAAAGGAACCATGTTAGAATCTAACTTTCCCACCATCTGGAAAATGTCATATGTAATCCCACTTCACAAAGGAGGCAGGTCTACTGAAGTCTCCAATTATAGGCCAATAGCTATACTCTCTCCACTTGCAAAGATTATGGTAACTTTTGTCATAGACAATTCATGCACCATCTAATCCAAACTCGCATTATGGCAGACACTCAGCATGGCTTACGTCCTCATCACAGCACTACTTCAGGCCTCCTAGCCTTTACTATATCCGCAGCCCTCTTTTTGGATATTTCAAAGGCATACGATATGGTTGATCACCAACTTGTACTCCACACCCTGCAAAGACTGTCTAGATACTGGAGACTTCCAATGGTTTCAATCCTACCTGCATGGTCGACAGCAGGCTGGCCTCTGACAGAACAAACTCTCTAACCTTCTACCTAACACCCTCAGAGTACCACAAGGCTCTATACTAGGGCCCTTGCTGTTCTCCATCTTCATTAATGACCTTTATACTGTCATCCCAAAGGTCAGCTGTATCCAATATGCTGAAGACTCTACTCTGATCTGCTCAGCCACATCTCCAGTAGAGTTATGGTCAGCTACCCAGACCACCTTTAATACAATAGAAAACTGGCTTTCTGAACATCGTCTGATCCTAAATCCCAATCAAACTAAACTGCTGTTATTTCACCAACACGTAGGTCTACCACTTTCACCGTTACCATAACATCAACTGATGGCACAATAATCTCCCCTGACCCATCTCCGAATCTATTAGGTGTCATCATAGACAATAATCTCAAATGTGACCTACATGTTAACCAGATTATCAAAGCCATCAATAGAAAACTAGGATCACTTTACAGAATTAAAGCCTTCCTAGCCCCTCCAGCTAAAGGTGCCATAGCTCGCTCACACCTTGTTTCAACCCTTCTGTATGCATCCCCTCTACTCGAATATGAACAAGACTGTCCTTAACAAACACTCAATTTGCTACAACCACATTGCCAGGTTAGCCACTGGGCTGCCTTTTAGGACACATCATTGCATCAATCTAAATCAGCTTGGTTGGCTTGCAATACCCAGCCTAATACAGTATTACCAACTGATTATGGCCTATAAAATCCTCTATAATCCAGACAATACTCCTGCACTTCAAATATTATCACCCCCTATAACAATCCTAGACCGCTTCAATCCTCTAACAAATTACTACTTCAGACTAGCAAGTTTAATAACACAGCCGGTGATTCTCTCTTTGCAAACCCTGTAAGTAGATCCTGGAACTCACTTCCAGCTGATATTACCCTACTGTCCACCTTAGGTCAATTTAACAGTAGACTCAAACAACATTTGTCACTTAACTGGCTGTGTCAATGTATCAAGCCTGGCTAACTCGAATGTGTAAAATCTGTGAACCACTTTACTGTGTAATTTTAATTTAATCCTGACTTGTGCTCAGGACTAACATTAACCTGTGGAACATGTTTGACTTGCTTACTTATGTAATCTCTGTAAATAATCTGTTTGTAATATGTAATGCTAGTATTATGTAATGCTGTATCTGCTACCCTTGTATCTTGTCTCCACGGGCCTCCCCTGGAAATGGACATGCATCCAGTCGGACTATCCCAGTCAACAAATGTAGGATAAATAAATAAATCAATAAAATATATTACAGTGACTACAATACCAGTCAGACATTGTCACGCACTGACAGCATGCTGAACACACTGGGGCATACGTGGGGACTCAGAATAGCAGCCTGCCTGGGCATCACACACCTCCGCAGCTGGCACACAGGCATATGTTCCGTTGGAACACAGCACATGCCACACATGGCACGCACATCCCCTGTGCCACACACTCACAGCCTGTAGGGCTACACAACATACCTGCTACAGACGTGTCAGGTACCTGTCTTGTGTGCTGCACTGGGGTCCCGCTCAACAGGCTGTATCTGGTGAAGGTCACAGTGATATGCCTCAGGGGCACTATGGTCCACCACAGCACACATGCATACAGGTCAGTCAGAGGCATGGACAGATATGACTCACTCATTGACCATGCCAGTATGGCTGCCTGAGACACACCTCCCTGGACTACATGATAGGGAACATAGAATGGATCTCTCAGCATGTGGCACAGGCCAGTATGAGCCTGATGTTGGTTGCCAACATACCCTCACCAGGTATTCTACCACTATATGTGGGAAGGGTGTTGTATGTCTATATTATGCTCAGTTTCCACTGTCATTCATAGGGTATCCACTGGCTGTCAACATGTGCTTACATGCTAGGGAAGCCACAATGATGTGCAAGGGTCATCTTGCACATGACACCCATGGCCCGATGTATAATGGCAAAGCTCCTTGGTACACACATACTGCCTTATGCTGCAGGACATGGTTTACATAGCGACCTCCATGGGTATCACACAGGTTAGGACACTAACAGTGCTGCTACATAACAACAGCAGTGTACACCGGAAGATGCATGCACCAGACACTGCCCTCAGCACGGTGAACTGCAATGTCTGTGCAGTACCAGATTCATGATTCATGGCTCACAGGTGTTACCCATCACTGACAGGTTATGCCCCATACCATGCCTGTCGTCCCCTACACATGTAACACACATGGATAGGGGGGTGGTATCCTAAGGTAACACAGATACACACACCTCCAGGTTGTTGGCACAGCACAAACCATCAGGGCCTACTCATGTGCAGCTAACAGTGTGTCGGACTGCCATCTGGTTCATAGCCTGGCACACACAACCCTCACATACACAGGAAGTCCACCTATCTTCCATAACAACACTGGCAATATGACAGTCTCAAGAACTGTGTTTATATGGCCGGACTGCATCCAGCCAAACATTGTGTGTGAGCATTATTGTAGCTACAACACACTAGTTGAAGGGTTCACAGCATGTGGTCACCGAATTGCAGTGGAATGACATGTTACCACTACCACAACAGGTGGGAACATGCAGCACCTGTACATCGGCTACATGTACACTATATGGCCCAGACCAGATGTGTATCCCCTGCTGTAGGTCTTTCACCATAGACACCCACACTGTATAGAGATACCACGTCAAGGACCCTGCACAGTAAGACACAGTCATATTGGTATACATTGCAAATACCATTTATCCACTCGAAGCATGTGTCAGACATGGTAACTACTGCAGGTCACAGGTATTTATGTGTATGTGTCACACACATACATCATGTGTGCAATGCCATTGCTGGTTTAGGCAATGGCATGCATTATGTACAAACACCCACACAAGGTCATACTGTGTGACACAACCACACGTAACAGTTGTGGGTTACCAAAACATACCTATCTGTACTCTGACAATGGTAATAGACACAGTAGCAGAGCACACTATTGGCATTACTAGCCAACTAGCCCTGTTTGGCTGTGCTGATAGTGTGGTGACATCCCCTGTGTTTACTGGGGGAGTATGCAGCATCTGGTGTATTGTAGTATTTGCCAAAAGGATCTGTTCACTCACACTTGCATTTACACACACCCTATTACCCCCACACACATGCACACTTGCCATTTGCAGGATTCATTCCCCTACCTAACTAAGTCATGACACGTGAGAGAGACGCATTAGCGAAGTGCACTATTCGGTTTACTAGATAGTTCCTCTTCTCTGGCTATACTTATAGGGTGCTGACAACATCAGTATTTTGAAAGGGTAATGTGCATCAGGTAGTGTGATCTCCTGATTGCCAAAACTAACACGTTTTTCATACGGAAATGCACACACACAAACTCCCCACATACAAACACACACACACATGCCATTTGCAGGTTTCAAACTCCTACCTAACTACATTACAATACTCGGGAGAAACGCATTTGCAGAGTGCACTATTCATATTACTGGGAGGCTTCCCTTCTCCTGCTGTACTTATAGGGTGCTGACATCATCTGTGTTTAGAAAGGGGAGTGTGCATCCTGTAGTGTGTTCTCCCAGTTGCCAAAAGGGGATTTTCCACACACAAATTTGCACACACACAGTAACCTCTCTCATCCAAACACACACACCTGCAAGATTCAAACCACTACCTAACTATGTTAAGACACTCAAGACGGACGCATTAACAGAGCATGCTATTCGCATTACTGGGAGGCTTCTCTTCTCCTGCTGTACTTATAGGGTGCTGACATCATCTGTGTTTAGAAAGGGGGGTGTGCATCCTGTAGTGTGTTCTCCCAGTTGCCAAAAGGGGGATTTCCCTCACACAAATTTGCACACACATAATAACCCCTCTCATCCAAACACACACACTTGCCGGATTCAAACCACTACCTAACTATGTTACGACACTTGAGATGAACGCATTAGCAGAGCATGCTATTCGCATTACTGGGAGGTTTCCCTTCTCCTGCTGTACTTATAGGGTGCTGACATCATCTGTGTTTAGAAAGGGGAGTGTGCATCCTGTAGTGTGTTCTCCCAGTTGCCAAAAGGGACATTTCCCTTACACAAGTTTGCACACACACAGTAACCCCCCCTCATCCAAACACATACACTTGCCATTTGCAGGATTCAAACCACTATCTAACTATGTTATGACACTTGAGATGGACGCATTAGCAGAGCCCACTATTCGCATTACTGGGAGGCTTCTCTTCTCCTGCTGTACTTATAGGGTGCTGACATCATCTGTGTTTAGAAAGGGGAGTGTGCATCCTGTAGTGTGTTCTCCCAGTTGCCAAAAGGGACATTTCCCTCACACACACACACTAAACCCCCTCATCCAAACACACACACTTGCCATTTGCAGGATTCAAACCACTATCTAACTATGTTATGACACTTGAGATGGACGCATTAGCGGAGTGCGCTATTCGCATTACAGAGAGACTTCTCTTCTCCTGCTGTACTTATACGGTTCTGACATCATCTGTGTTTAGAAAGGGGCGTGTGCATCCTGTAGTGTGTTCTCCTAGTTGCCAAAAGGGACATTTCCCTCATATAAATTTACACACACACAGTAACCCCCCTCATCCAAACACACACTTGCCATTTGCAGGATTCAAACCACTTCCTAACCATGTTATGGCACTCGAGATGGACGCATTAGCAGAGCACGCTATTCGCATTACTGGGAGGCTTCCCTTCTCCTGCTATACTTATAGGGTGCTGACATCATCTGTGTTTAGAAAGAGGAGTGTGCATCCTGTAGTGTGTTCTCCCAGTTTCCAAAAGGGACATTTCCCTCATTCAAATTTGCACACACACAGTAACCCCCCTCATCCAAACTTGCCATTTGCAGGATTCAAACCACTACCTAACTATGTTATGACACTTGAGACAGACGCATTAGCAGAGCGCACTATTCGCATTACGGGGAGGCTTCCCTTCTCCTGCTGTACTTATAGGGTGCTGACATCATCAGTGTTTAGTAAGGGGAATGTGCATCCTGTAGTGTGTTTTCCCAGTTGCCAAAAGGAACATTTTCCTCTCACACACATCAGACATTTCCCTCTCACAGCCTTTCACACACACAAACCCCACTCATCCAGCATTTGCAGGATTCGAACCCCTACCTAACTATATTATGACACTTAAGGGAGACGCATTAGCAGAGCACACTATCCAAATTACTGGACAGCTGTTTTGCACCTGTAGTATTTCTAGGGTGCTGACATCTTTATTTCTACAGAGGTATGTAGATGTAGTACTACCTGTCAGGTGGGGGATAGCATATATATGCATTTGCAGCCACCTACGTCAGGGTCAGATATGCACATCGCACTGGCAGGTTATGTTCTATACCATGCTTTGGGACCACAGGACCTATAACACACAACACAACCAGTCCAGAACACCACACCCACATCCAGGACACACACTTAGCTTCCCTGGGAACAGTGCCAGGATATGCAGGTATTCACATACACCATTCCAGTTGTTAACATCAGGTACAGTCATATTGTGTGTGGGAACTACTCAGGCCTCTACCACTTTACCCTACAGCCACTACAATTTGTGGGTCCATGTGCTATGGCAGAACCACACACCACAGCCACATGGGTGAATACATATTGCACCTGTCCATCTGCAACGTGGGTACTCACTGTTCCACACCAGAGGTAGACCACCATTGTTGATATCTGACCATACCCCCCTTTCCCTGGACATCCATATCTCATCTCCACCCCCAGGCAAGGTTGTCACTGCACACAAACTGTGTTTAGCACAAGCAGACTCTACACTTGTGTAGACTATGGTGGATGACTTCAGAGGACCCATGCTGGAGGACAATACTGGCCACTCAGCATAATCCTTGACAATTGCATCCTATGAGCATGTGTACAGTTTTCATTGGTAATGCTATCCCACATATACCCATGACAGCTCCACAACAACACACCTGTCAGCTGTACACTGGCCATATATGCGCCGTTCAACAGACAGAGTGACCTAATACATTGCAGAGCTGTAGCCCACAGATGGAGGACATCTGTGGACAGTTCCAGCATGGCACTTCATTCACACATACTCATTACAACACAGTGTTGACAGTGGAATCGTCCAGAGAATGCAGATAGGGCTCCCCTCAGTCTGTTATTGACAGACACCTACTGTCAGAGATCCTCAGCAACCCTCTCACAGCACACACTGACAACATGGCTGTGGCTTAGCACATTCAATCCCTGAGACCTCCATGGTGCCCCTGCTTGACAGAGGCACAGCTCACTAGCCTCACATGTTGCCTTCTGTGACCTACTTTACAGTGGCATGGTAGCCAACTATCCTGGGGATGCAGATGCCAAGCACACTCTGGCTGAGCTGTCATTCCCTGGGGCAAGAAGCCTAGTATTGACCTCTACACCCATATGTTCAATTGTCGGATGCACAATATTTGTTGTGCTGTTCTACTGTTTGAAGGTCTTTATTGCCATAGCATTCCCTGTTCCTATGACCAACTTGAGTATCTGTGGCAGATGTTTGCATATGACGGCGATGCACTATATCACTTATGTCTCTGTGGTCATTTACTGTGTGCACTGGGCTGATTGCTGTGTTGTGGTTGGTTCCTGGACTGACACGTACAAACACCAGATATGTGTGGCCAACTGCTACACGGAGATATGGCCTAAGTGTGTGAGCATGCCCAGTTCAGCCTTTCCATGGCATGTTGCCTGACATATGCCTCATTTATCAAAGTGTGCTAGCATGCCCAGTGTGAGCTTTCCATATGTTGCACTCTAAAGTCCACCACATATTTGGGTGTGTGTGACCTTCGACATTATCGCACGTTTATGATTGTGTGTTGGGTGTCATGTTGTGTACTAACTGGCCAACTGCTTCATGTCTGCCACAACAGGGATTATAATGTGCCTGCAGGAATTGCATGGGATACTTTGCAGACAGTTCTCAACATACTTTCATAATGACCTAACACTGTAGTACCGTATAGTGTACTGGTTCAGTACTTTCACTGTGGTGGACAGTATCCTGGGCTTTAGTCCTATCACTGCTTGACATCTTCATAGTGAGCACAACAGACTGTGTAGGGGCCAGTTGTGCACATATGACCATGTTGCAATATGTTCAGATATGGACTACCTACACCAGGCTCGTCCAACATTGCTAGTGTATTCCACAACATGGGTGGACATTGGCAAACACTAGCGATGTTCCGTAGGCCATTTCTGATGGTAGTCACAGGGTGTGTTTGTCCTTCGACACACATTGTAACTGGAGTTTGCCATTACATATGTCATGGTTGGTATACTGTGCCTCTGTCTACCTCTGACATAACAGTGATACCCAGGGTAGCCTACCATCTCCCATACACTCATCAGGATGCCTCTTGAGGGGTGTCGATATGTGGCACTCTGGCTGACCTGCACCAGGAGTTTACTGAAGTGTGGGGGTGCCTTCTGTGTTATGGATCATTCTGTACAGCTTGTCCTATGTATGTCAGTGCTGGGGTTCAGGTCTCTCATGTGCATAGCTCACTGCCATTCAGATTGTACAAGGTGCAACATGTTCATTCATTTCAGGTTGGACATGGCTTCATACATCAGGCACAGCTTTCCTGTCGCTGGGAAGGATGGCGGTGTGTGGGGCTGCAGTTTGATTACTCAGGCAACACATGGCATCTGTTCATGCTCTTTGCTACCCCTGGTGGGGTACTGTTGTGGACTTTACAGTTGATGGAGGTGTCTGCTGCGGTATATCCCACAGGGGCTATTGTAGTCAGTTGTGATGCTGATGGAGGATGGCTGCAGAGCCAGAGTGAGTTCCCCTTATCTACATCTGCCAGCCTTCATGTTTGGGTGGGTATATGGTACATGTTTCTGTGAACACTACAGACACATGTTTGTCCAGTGCAGGATATTTATCACCTTTTGTACCCAGGTCTCACATTACATGTTAGGTACCTCATGGGTTAACACCTGTGTGGTAATTTGTGGGCACTTACTGTATATCCACGGTGGTTGTCTATGCACAGTTCTGCGATTAGCTTGCTAACATGGCTATGGCTACAGTTGTCTGTTTGTAGGTGGGCCTTTTGTGGGTTGCTTGTGTCAGCTGGGGGTCGGATATGGTGGGCTGTTTGTACTCCTCTGCATACATGCTCAGTCACTGTCCTTCCCATGTTGGCCTATACCTGTGGGACATGTATACAGAACGGGGGTGGGGGGGCAAGACCAGGCCATGTGGGATGCCACTCATATCCGCTTTGCAGTCTGACATGGATGCGGCATGTCTGACCATGTCAGTTCTGTCCTTGGTCTGCTTTTCAACCCCTCTACTGACATAGGGGTGTATATTTAAGCTGGTGAACATATCCATACTGAACATGTACGGTATTGTCTAGAAGCATGTGCACGGTTTAGCTACGCTGTGTGGACCACATAGCCCTCATCAATGACCTTAATGACTGCTTCAAATGGGTCAGACATGTTTAGGGGCTGGTTCTGCAGTTACAACAGCCACGGTGTGTAGGGTCCAGTATCAGTAGGTCCACATTAGCCTTCTGTCTGCGGTACATACTGATCCTTTCCATAGCTGTGCAGAACAAGCTTGTCAGGATCCTGGGGTGGTAGTTTGGAGTATCCATTCAGGCAACACCTTTGTTGTGATGGACCAGTGTTGTTGTACACTGCTCTTTGGGTACATATCCTGTGGTAAGGCTGACATTGGCCAGTAGTGTGATTTTGCATTCCATTACTCTTGGGGTCCATGTTGGCCTCAGCACAGGACACCATCACATACCTTTGCTGCTGTGTGTTCTGCTTTGCAGATGATGGCTGTTACCTCAGCATCTGTAATGTCAGGGGACCATCTGCTGGGATAGGTATTTTGCACTCGGGGGGGGGGGGGTGTTTGCACTGCACCTGACAGGTTATATGTTAGCAATATGTGTGTGTGTTTGGTATGTTGTTTGTAATATCTGTGTGATTCGGAGCATATCTGTGATGCCCAACATGGTTCCTACCATCAGTTGGGTATGCCTTCTGATTATCCATAGTGTCCTGTACGTTTTGTATCTTCATAGGTTCATGGGTTCATAGTAGGCTAGACACCCTAGGCCATTAGTAAGCCTAGCTAGAGTGTATGTGTCTTTCGCCACCCCTTGCTATGTTCAATTATGGCCATTTATGAGGTTCTTCACTGTGCCTCTGTCTGGTCCTGACACAGTGGGGACCCCCAGTATACATGTACGGTCATCCATCCACTTGGCAATATTCCTGTTGAGGGGTGTCAGTGATGGGCTCTCCCTACCATGGATTGGGATCCTGTTTCTGGGTGTGGGGAGCCTATGGGTTATGTATCTGTCCCTCCAGCACATCTTATTTCATTATGTGTTGAGGTTGACATCTGTGACTCTCACAGCTCCAATGGCTTTGATTTCCTGTGGTGTAGCATGTCCATTACTTCTGTGTTGGACATGGCCTGGTACAACAGACATACAATGCCTCTGTGTAGGCAGTGTGTGACTGCAGTCCGCTGGGGTGTCTACAGCCAGGCAGCATATGACATATATTTCACACCCTTTATCCTGTTGGTGGGGTAACTATGAGGTCTTCCGAACCGCTGCAGGTGTCACGTAAGGTACATCCCACATGAGTCATTGTACTAGATTATGGGTCTGATAAGGGAACAGTACAGCGGCACAGTGACCTCTGTTGATGTTGATGTGAATCCTTTCATGATACGGTGTCCAGTATCAACAGTCTTCATAGCCACATTGGCATTGTGGCTCTCACATGACAGATTAATGTCGACCTGTGTCCCTAGGTCCCTGATGATTCCTTGCATACATAATGGTTTGACACCTATGTGGTACTTTGTGTACCTTGTCTGGTATTTGGTGGGACATTCATACTGTCCGTTGTCTTCGGATGTCTAGGTGGGGTTCTTGTGTGTGAGAGTGTGGTCTGTCGCATACTACAGACTGTACAGCAGTTTTGACAACAATTATGTGCACATGGGTGGTGTCCGCTGCTTTGTGCATTGTCAGTTACCTGGCTATATGGGTGTCTGTGCTGCATATGGATACTCCCCCTCCTTTGATGTCTTGGTGCAGGTGTTGGGGCCATAACACATGGTATGTGGTATAACCTAGTAGTGCTGGTATGCTATTACTAGGCCTGCAGCAGGCTTCTGTCACTGGACAGGCATCAATGTTCTCCATAATGGGAAGTGCCTCAAGGGCATGCATATTGCAGTTTACACATCTGGCATTGGTCAGCATTAACCTTATGTTTCCTACCACTTATGTTTTCTAGGGTGGTGGGTAGTCTTTTTGGCCTTGCCTGCATACGGCTCCATGGAGGCGGCATAGGCCTTATCCAGTATCCAGACGCACACGGGTAACAGCTGACAGCCATCCCTGTAACAGCAGCATGGCTTGTCATGCTTGACATTTCAAGCAGACACACATTACACCCTCTTGGACTGACAGCTGTAACTGTGCCAGCTCTTAAACATGAGCATTCTGTGTTTCTACTGTGGCATCATTCTTGGTGAGGGTTGGATGCTGCACACAGCCAGTGTCATCCCACCCTGGGGTACATACTTGGAGGGACCATCCATGTCTCATTTGATGTTGACCAGGGAGGTACATCTCAGGTAATTCACACCAGCATGGACATTGAGTGCATCATATTTCTGCTTGCTTTGGGGTGACCTGCGTACTTGTGTTAAGTGGCATTTTGTGGCAACCTACAAGCAGCTTACTCTACCCTTTCCCTTGTTCAGTCTGGTGAGTGGGACAGCTGTGTGTCTGCCTATACAGACACCTATTACGACTGTATCAGGCATGTTGTTTCTCCTTCTGGCCTGTGACTGTTTGGCACACCAGCTTTGCGTATTATTCGTTGCATGTGCTATGTTTGAAGGTTGTGGTTGCTTATGATCTACTTTGGAGGCTTCTGTTGGTGTGGTGTGTTTGTAATTGAGGCCTCCGGGAATATTTGTCTGTGTTTATGTGTTTGGTTTACAGTTGTGGTAGGTCTATGTGGGACTGGGTTTGTGGTGTATGTGGTTACCTTCTCCTCCTGACTAGTGTTGACAGTACTGAGTTGTTGGAGCTCACCCTCTGGTTTGGATACATGGATGCATCTATCACATATGTTTGTATTTATTGGGGGGTGTTGTGGTTGTCTGTGTACTTGGTACTGGTGTCACATTGTCTCTGGATTCATAGATTATACTTGTTGTGGCTGGACGTAGTGGATTGTATGTGTGGACATATGTTGTTGCCATACTACTGGTCAGTGATTACTTCCCTTTTTATGTTTGCTCTATCATGTGGTAACTTCCTCATTCTCTTGCATGGTTTGGTAATGGCTGGAGGCCAGCATGTCAGATGCCTGCGTGTATGGCATTGTGTGCTGTTGTTATTTGTTATTGCATACTCCAAGCATTCCTGGCTGTGTTCATGGAATGCCTGTATAACATGTTCTGTGGTGTGTCCCATATTCTGCACTTGCACAGGGCCTTTTGTGGATTCAACATCGGTTTTGACGGCTGCAATCTATACTTTACACATGTTTTTCACTGTGGCATTCTGGCCAGGGACTGGGGTCAGGGTGTGTATATCCAGTGTGATTACTCTATGGTCTGGTCTTACCAGTGAGGGGTACACTTCTCATCTTGCCATCCAGTACACATGTTGCTGATTATCACATCCAGTATGCTTACCCCTCTTGTGGAAGTAGTACATTGTTCCTGGGCATTTTGGTTTATGGAATCTGGGTAATTTTCTCCTACTGTGTTGGTGCTAGTACAATGCTACCGGTGTATGTCTGGGTATTTTCAGTCGAGGAATATAATGTGGTTTGGGGGGCTTGATATATTCATGTATTCCGACATAGGCCAGGTGCTGTTCCTGGTATTAGGACAGTGGTCTGCAGCAGGCTATATACTGTGAGGCAGTTTTAGCCATTGGTATTTGACCATGGATATTCCATGCTGCTTCTTGTTGTGGTACCAACATGGGGGTGTGGTTATACTTGCCATTTCTTGCTAGTCACCCTCCTTTTGTAGCTTGTTCCATGTTTTGCGGCTGTACAGCACAGTATGAGGTGTGACCTGGTAGTGTTAGGGTGCTGATGTGAGCCTTGCCCAGTTCTCTATTACAGGACTGGTATCTACATTCTCCTTACTGTGTGCGTTTACACTGCACACATCTTGCTGTTTATACATCTGTCATGGGGTAGTATTACATCTAGGTTCCTATCCCTTGTAGAACCTATGAGGTTGGGTTTGTGTTTTGAGACTTACCTATTCAGGGCATGCTGGGGGTACTGACAGCCTTTGCCAGTATCCATGGGGCATGGCATGATAGGTGCACGCCACCCCTAGCAGGTGGTGCATCATGTCCAACTCCGCATATCTTCCCAGCCTGTAACACATTGGCTCCCCTTTGACTGACTGCATTACTTCAGCCAATTATTGTACTTGATATTCTTGTCTTCATAGTGTGGCATCATGCTTGGTGAGGGTGAGATGTTAGGCAAGGTCTTCATGTTTGCATATACTAGATGGTGTTACATTGCTTAACACATGGCAATCATGCCTCAGGTGGTGCTGCAGGGCTGCCTCTGTCAGATGCACATACTACACTCCCTGTACATGTTTGAGAGCAGGTTGTGTCATGTTAGGCATCCCTGTTACTATATGAGTGAGTCAGAGAGGGGTATCATTCCCAGGGTTCCTACTGAGCCAGTGTATGTGCTATGCGTTACCTCTTTGCCAAGGCCAGGGCATACTGGGCACGCCTCCTTTTGCCTACTGGGGCAGGCTCAGGTTGTTCCTCCTCTGAGTCACGCTTTGCCTGTGATGGCCTTGGCAATGGTGGGGGGCTGTTTTTCCTGGCCCTATGCTGTTCCTGCTGCAGCTGTTTTCGCAAGATCATATTATGTAGCATAGCACATACCATGACAATTTGGGTACATGTAGTTGGTGTGTACTGCAAGGCTCCACCAGATGTGTCCAGACACCGGAACCGTGACTTTTGCGGCCCAAACACACGCTCTATTACATTACCTGTTTGTGCGTGTGCCTCATTATGGCGTTCCTGTTCAGGTGTGTGTGCGTTTCTGATGGGTGTCATCAGCCACGGCTCCAGTTCATAACCTGCATCCCCCACTAGGTGTCCATGTGGGATGTCCCCATTGGCAAATGTCTGGTACAGCTGCGTCAAATGCCAGATGTGGGAATCGTGATAACTCCCGGGGCAGCCAGCACACACATTCATTATTATGCCCTGGGCATCACACATGACCTGGCAGTTGATGGAGGGGAAGCCCTTGCGGTTAATGTAGGTCCTACCCCGCTCACCGGCTGGTGCTTTGATGCATATGTGCGTGCAGTCTATTACACCCAGTACCTCAGGGTATTCCGCTATTTGCAGGAAGAGATGCATATTGCTGGCCAATACCTCACGGGCATTGGGGAAATATACATGATCACCAGCATGTGCTGACATGGCATCCAGGAACTGGTGTAGTACCCTGGAGGCTGATGCCTGTGATATCCCCATCATATCGCCAGTTGGTCTCTGGAAGGTACCTGTTGCTAGTATTCTTAGGCCAACACATACCTTGGTTTCCACTGGGATGGGTTCCCCTCTGTTGGTTCTGTGTGTGAGGCGTGGCCTGCACAGCTCAACAATTTGCTGCAGGAGCTCTCTGTCCACTCTATAGCGCTCTACTATCTCCAGCTCATGTAACTCATGGTAGGTGACCCTGGGCCTGTACACTCTTCTCCGTCTCCTCACTGTGGGTTGTCTGGCACCATCTGCATTGTCACCACCCTCAGCAAGTCGCCTATGTCTCATTATGACAGCTATGGCAGCCCCTAACATTTCTGTTCTGAGTGAAGCTTTTTCATTTTTCACTTCTATTAGCTTACTCCTGTCTTGCAGTGTCTCTTAATGGAAACATCCTGCACTACTGTTTGCAGAGTTTTAAGTGCTGGGCTGGGCTACTATTCTGCCTGTGTAATTGCCTGCTTCTAATTATATTCACCTGCTAGCTTCAGCAGTTATCCCTGCTAGCTTCCTATTAATTCTGTTGCTTCCTTTTTCCTCTCTGTTTCCTCAGGGGGGAGCAACGTGCATACTATCTAAAACACGCTCACAGTGGCTTACACGCGCGCACACATGCTTACACGGTTCAGAATCTACTTATTCGGGTTTACACGCGCGTACACCCGTGCAAACACTGTTACACGTCTGCTAACAGCCTCCAACATACTCAGACTGCCTTACACGCGCGCACACCCGCGCAAACAGTGTTAAACATCTCCCAACACACTCCCACATGCTCACACTGCCTTACACGCGCGCATCCTGTCCTACTCGCACTTCATGGCGTGCACACGTGCGCATGCACGGCCAGCAAGAAACTTTGGTGTAGGTAACAGTGTACACCTTCCATTTCTTGACTTTCCTGTCATCTGTCATGTTACACTGGCCTCCAATGAACTGCATTTCTTTCTACCATTCCCCCCTGTGATGTCACCTATCTCCTACTCTATTCCTCCCCCTTTTGTATCTCTTACACTACTCAGACTGTGCTCATTTGGTATGTGACTGTGAGATTCAGTATCCGAACCCTCATTTACATGAGATTGCCTACTAATGCTTAGTTACATGTCTTAGACTCAGCTTCCCCCCTTAGCAACCACTACACGATGGCCATGTTGGTTTTGATCTGCTGGTCCCTGCATTGTCATTCCATGTATTGCATGAAACCCACATTTGTGAGTTTATAACCTTCTTTTTTATGGTTTTATACAGCGCAGCCCGTTTGCGCGGGACTGCGCTGGGTTTAAACATCCATTATTATATTTTTAATATTTTTGCATCGGGTTATCTTGCCAATGGCCACATATTTGGCCATTGGCATGCTGCCTGAGTCATATGCAACATTTATTTGGAGCTGACATCGCTCCATTGTGGAATTTGCAGAAATGTACTCAGTTGTCAGCTGAGTACATTTCTGCAGCTAAAACGTCTCCTACACGGACTGGTTTCTGCTTTGTGGATTGCTAATATACCTCATTTGCATACCTTTCGGATGCAAGTGAGGTATTTAGCATGTCCACGCCCAGTCCGTGTAAGAGATGTTTTAGCTGGTCTCTTACACGGAGCTTAGGGCTGTTCCTGGATCACGAGGCTTGCATGGAGTGTTGCACGTATCTTACACTCCGTGCAAGCCTTCGTGAATCCTGCCCAATGTCTTTTATAGATGTTAGTCCATAGTTCATATAATCACTGGGAGAAGTAATTTCAACTTGTTGTTGATGAATGGTAAACTCTTTGGAGTCAGTAATGATTCCAGAAAGCTGGTTTCTTTCTTTCCAGAGTAATTTAAGATTTGAAGACAGACTGCTTAGCCTTTTTATTATGTATATTGCTCTTACACTATTAATTTCAATTCTGGAGGACTTTCATAATATTGATGGAGAGTTTGATTAGTGGAGTCCTGTTTCCAGTCCTTTTGGGCCTTGTTTCTGTCTTTCAGTTTTTGTTTAATGCCATTTATTAGCAAGTGACATGCTTGTCCTCTAAGTCATCTATGTGTGATGGGAAATAGAGTTTCTTGGATTTTTCATAGGGTAGAGATAAGGTAGGAGAGTGCAGGGAAAAGGTTAATCGGAGAGAATATGGGGATCTAGACAAACAGCAAAGATAATAAAAGTTATTTTGTATTTATTCATTTTTAGATATCCAATTTCTTCTTTGTAATTTTGCTGAGATGCCAAGTAAATGCCAGTAGAATCAATGTGCACATAAGGTAGAGAACCATTACTGTAGGAGAATGCAAGGGCACACACACAGACACAGACACACATGAGCATGTGAGCGTACACACACACAGGCATACATGCACATAAGCACACACACACACACACACACACACACACACACACACACACACACACACACACACACACACACACACACACACACACACACACACACACACACACACAATTATTGTCATTATTTATTGTGCAATTCATCACCTTTTCTCCCAAAATTGCCAGGGAAAATCAAGAGGCAGAACAAAGTTTTGAGTCAAATTCACGCTGAATTCTATATGAGCGGTCCAGAGTACTTTTATGGTATGTAAAGGAGGGTCAATGGCTTTTTGTGTGGTTGGGAAAGCTCACTCTAAAAGTGTCTGATAACTATGATATAATTTAAAAGACAGGAGAAGGTGAGTTTTAAGCAGCATGCAGTGGGATGGGCAAACCAAGACCCAGCCTTGGCAAAGTGAGCTTTTCAAGGAGCATTGCTTTTGCTCGATCATCATATGTGGGCATTTTGTTTATTCAAGTGCGAATGTGTGAAGACTAGCGTAAGTGAACTAACATTCATTTAATTTTTTAACATTTAATTTAATTAGGATGCACAGACTGATCCAAGTGGTCTTTTCTCCATTTAAGACAGGGACCTAGAGCACACTGTATCTGAATCTCCACTTATAAACTCAAATTGCTGTAGATTTCACTTAAAGAACTATTTATTTATTTGTTTACTATTTGTTGACAGAGTTAGTCCCACTAGGTGAGTGCTCTCTTTTTAAGAGAGAGAAAGGAGGTGGTATTCTTACCTGCTAGAGGAAATATGGCAAAGACACTGGGAATTTCCTCTACCCTTTTTGAACATTATGTGGTGCCAATGGTCCTACCAGGTTCAAACTTTTCACAGAAGAAGGAGGACAGGAAACAGCAAGCTGAGAGTAGAGTGGTGCACAGTACTGAATTATCACAAACAGATTCTATAAGAGATGGAATTGTTGGAACAGAGTTGGAGGATGGTCTGGAAACTCATGAGTTCTTGGAGATAATGTAACTGCATATTGTCTTAACATTGTGCAGCTATTCATGAAGAAACTGAATTGTATGTTGTTTTTATCACTGTAAAATATTGATGTGTAAGTTCATTGTAAAGTTCATTGTAAAATTTTTGATATGAAAGCTTTTTATTTTCTATTGGAGCTTTCTCCCCTGGCCTCCATTGAAAATGGGTTTCTGACCCACTGGATTTTCCCAGTTAACAAATGTCAATATACAAATACATAAATAGATTAGGGTGGACCAAATGCTATTGAGGAAATAAATTGGAGTACTATGGTGGATCGTATGCTGGGAGAGGTAATAAGGTAGGTGCTGTGAGTGGATTAGGAAAAGCAGGCAGGCAGGTATACCCCTAGCCTTAAGCAGCGTTTTACTGTCACCTAGAATGATGCCTGAATTCATACAGAAAATGATTCACTTCAATAATTGGCTTAGTTTTTGGTGTCATTCTACGGGGATCCAGTATCTGTCAGCCTGGGATGACATGATCGAAGGACTTTGATGCTTTGCCAGAGATGGTCTTCATCTGTCACCCCCTGGGATTTCAGCTGCTGGCTAAGGCTCTTGCCATCCCCATAGTGCCTTTTTAGACAGTGTCACAAGGAAAAATTCCTGATGTAAAAATACCAACCAAAAACAACCTCAAGGTCACGCTGGTAAATGCTAGGAGTCTTAACATGAAACTGCACTCAGTGGAAGCAGTCCTCTCCCTGCAGGAAGCAGACATTTATGCAGTCATGGAGACCTGGTTCAAGGCTGTGGAGAGCACCCCAGCCATACCTGGTTACACCTCCTTCCACACTTTCAGACTGCAAACATAAAGTGAGAAAATTAAAGGAGGTGGTGTATCAATATTCATCAAAGATAAATACACTTCCAAAGTGGTTAATTAGTACGATGCCCTAGAGATACTTCAGGTGCAATTAACTGTTGGTAGGACACCTATCATGTCATTACCAGCTACAGAACCCCCTCCAAGAATCAGGATACTCACTCTGCTTATTTGGATCAACTTGAGTCTATCAAGATACATCTGAACACCATGGTTTTGGGTGACTTTAACTACCCTAGCATTGACTGGGCGAATTACTTGTGCAAAAACTCACCTGCCCAAAGGTTCTTCGACTTTGTCAACTCCAGTGCCTTGAACCAGTCACGTGACACCCTGACTAGGGGTACCAACATCCTGGATCTGGTGCTTACAAATATGGGAGACCACTGCAGCACCCCCACTGTGAGTTCATCTCGGGTGAGATCTGACCACAAATCAGTCTCATTTGAAGTAACTATCACACCTGATCACCCCCCCTCCCCAGCAGCAACTAGACTAAAAAACTTCTCCAAAGCAGATTGTAACCTCTTATGAGATGGTATAAATAGCTTCACTGCACCTCCCCCATCAGACGGAACCAGTAACTATGCTGAGCTCTGCACCAATACCTGTATAACTGCATTGACTTGGCAGCACATGTTAGGACCAAAACAAACTTTTGAAGGAAGAGCAAATCTGCCTGGTGGATAACTGCCATTAACAGGTTTTACAATAAAAGGAAGAAACCGCTGTCTAAGAGTAAGAAGTAGCAAGCTCTAAACTGGAGACACTCCCTCCACAGCTTAAACAAGCAAGTAAGACTTTTTGTAAAGTCCTCCAAGGCAAACTTTGAATCCAAGTTTGCTTCCTCAACAAAGGACAACCATAAGGCATTCTTTAGTTACATCTGTAACCTAAAAGATAAGGCCCAGATTTGTGCCAAACTGGTAATTAATGGTAACACATATACTGAGCTGGTGGACATAGCTAATTTGTTAGCTGATAGGTTTGGTGAAAACTTCACTGCCCTGTCCCCACCATGGGTCTATATTAGATCACCAAATGCTTAGGTAAACGAACCCTGATTAATCGACCCCATGTAAGTGAAAGCTTACAAAACCGAACTGTCAGAACAGTGATTTTTTTCCAAGGGAAAAAAAATCACTGTTCCAACAACAAAAAAAAAAAAGCACATTAAAACATGAGATTAAGTGGGGGGCTTTGCCCCCACACCCCCGACTTGGCGGGGCTGTGCCTCCCCATCTTAAATAGACCAACTCCAAAATGGCAAAGCACCAAAGTGGCCAAGCAAATTCTTTCCCAGGGAAAGAATTTGCGAATTTGCTTACATGCCGCTTCGATATTTTGCCGTTTCGGTTTTGTCAGTTTGACCAAGACACATTTGAAAACATGCGTCTTTGGTCTGCTGATAGGATGCCCCCCACCACATGTACCTCATGAAATCTCTACCACCTGTCCTGTACCTTGTATCTCTAAAAAGCAGGTCATAAATGCCCTGTCTAAGGCCAAAAACAAAGCATCAATGTTACCTGATAACATCCCAGGCTACAACCTACATGGGCTCAAACAAAAATTAGCATTACCATTTGGTACTCATTTCAATCACAGTCTAAGCACTGGCTTTGTCCCAGCTGAATGGAAAACAGTCAGTGTTATCCCCTTGCACAAAGGTGGTGTTTCTACTGACCTCAGGAACTACAGACCTATTAGCCTGACTAGCCTTATCCTCAAGGCCATGGAGACAGTCATCATGGACCTTATCAACAAAGATATAGGTAATCTTCCAACACAAGATCCTACCCGATTTGGATTTGTCAGGGGGAGATCATGCCTGTTAAACCTGGTGGACTTCTTCAAGACAGTCACCTGGGCCCTGGACGAGGAGAAATCCGTGCATACAACATACCTAGACATAACCAAGGCATTTGACACTATCCCTAACTCAGGCATCATTGACAAACTCTTCAGTTAGATATCAACCCTTATATCATAAGATGGGTTGCAAACTGGCTCACTGATATAAACCACACAATCAAAATAGGGGAATCCACCTCCAACAGTAGACCTGTAGCCAGTAGTGTTCCACATGGATCGGTCCTGGGACCTCTACTATTTGGAATCTGTTTCTCCAAAGTACAAGCTAAAACCAAGGGACTGTGTCTGACAAAGTTTGCTGATGACTGCAAACTGAGTACGGTCATAGAATCTCCAAATGATATCAACATCCTTCAAGAGGGTCTTACGCAAACAAATGATTGGTGCCAAAGTCATGGCCTCAAACTCAATGCAAGAAAATGTATTATCATCCCTTTTGGTAAGAATGACATTCCTGTAGATTACCACATCAATGCCAATAGCCTATGTATACACTCAGTGGTGAGAGATCTGTGCACTCAGGTTGATAGCAATCTTGCCTTTGTTCACCATGTTTCCACAGTGGTAAGAAGGGCATTCTATATGGCTCATTTCATAAGTAAGGGCACTGCCTCGAGAAAAGTAGAAGTTATCACCTCCCTGTACTCTTCACTCATTAGGTCAATAATTGAGTACAATGCCCCTTTTGATATGTACTTTTCAAAGCACCTGCAGCAATTGGAGAGACCACAAAGGTTCCTTACAAGGAAAATTCAAGGTCTTCAGCAGCTATCCTGTGTGGATCAGCTGAAATCCTTGTCACTTTATTCTGTTTCATACAGACTACTCATAGGCAATATCTGCCTTGCGTATAAGGCAATCTCTGACCCTGCTTTATTGGAAATGCTACACATCCAGAAGTCAAATGGCACACGTTACTTGCTCTGTGTATGTAAACCTAATATGTGACAACAGTAGAACCTGCTGGAGGGACATAGTTGTCTCCCAGAGGTTACCACTCCTTTGGAATAGACTCCCACTAACAGAGCACCTCATTGGCCATCTTCAAATGTAATCTAGACAATTGGATGTGTAACCATAAATTCACCCCAGGGGTTCCACCTGTGTCCTTGTTGGACAGGGGCAATAGGTACAGATCATGGTAACAAGAGTAAATTTGGCTTGGCTTATAAGGTCTCTTGGGCCATTATAGGTTCATAGTAGGCTAACTGCCCCGTGGGCATTTTAAATCTAGCCAATTATCCCACGTGAGAATCAAACCCTGCACCTTGTGCCTGTAAGGTAAGCACCTTAACCATTATGCCACCCCCCATAGTAACTTCTATGATCCTGGGATTACCAGAAGATGACGACAGCAGCTCGGGGTTATGCATGGTCAGTTGTGTAGTTGTTTTAAAAGCATACTTCTGCAACAGGGTTTTATTGTGAGCAGTTGGAAAAATCTTTCATATGAAGAAATAGTAAACAAAGGAAAGAAAGATTCTGGGAATAAAATTAAGAAAAGATAAAGACTGCTGCTAGGACAACAAAGGCAGAAGAAAAGGCCAGTGGTAGGAATCAAAACAAAGAAAAGTAACACTAACAGATATGAAGTTATGGACACTGTTATTTTTACCTTTTGGGTGTATAGCACATGACATAAGAACGTTAATATAATTAGAAAGAAAAGACTTTTGCAAAATGACTTTTAAAACTTCTACTTTATTTGAAAAATGTATTAATAAAGTAAAGAACAAGCCCATCATCACTATGGAATTAATATATTTTTCAGAACTTGGGACTGCAGTTAAGGAAGAAAATAAATCTGTAATTCAGAACATCAGATGTAGAGGAACTTATGTTAAAGACTCATTTATCACTTTTTATAACAATGTGCATGAGATTAAACATGATGAAAGAAATGTCTGCATGGGGGAGTAAGGTATTTACGTGACACTGGATGTGTGTGAGGGAAAAATGCAATATATTTAAGATGTTACAACTGAATGTGAGACAGGGACATGTGAATTATTTTGGTCAACATAAAGCATGTTTTGTGAAAACGGGAAACACTTAGAGCAAGGCTGTAGTAAAAAAGGTGTGTTCAGTGTGGGGAACGGAGACATACCACAAAAATGGTAGACCTAAGTGTAGGAAATACAATGACTGTGGAAAGTTTGGTTTGATTGTCCTTTACTAGAAAAGGAAAGGTTAAAAGACAGAAGGAGTATTTCAGAAAAATACAACCTGATGATAGTATAACTGAAAATATTGTTGGATAAAATATTATGGGGAGATAACTGAAGAAGAAAATGCAACTGATATGTTGATGGGTGATAGGAATGAGTAGGAAATGTTTTACAACGACAGAGTCTTACACTGTCAGATAAAAATAGAAATCTAACAATAATAAGAAGAAAATAGTGATAAATCATTTGGATGGAAGGCAAGGAAAATGAAAACTCGAATATAAACTAAAAATTAAGGCACACAAAGAAAAGGACTGAATTAGATTTATCAGCTTTAAATGTAAATATTATTTGAAATTATATTGTAGGTATGGTAGTGACTGAATGGTGTAAAAAATCAAGTATGGAGGTCATATTTTTGGTATTTACCAGATATTTGAGGGAGTTAGTAAAAATTTTAAGCAAATCCTAATCAAGCTATAGTTTTCACTGTGTGATTCCTTAAAACCTCTTGTAAGAGGATAATGACATATATGCAAATCACATCAGATGTTTCAGTTATATGGCAGTTCTGAATGCAGATGACTTTTTTCCTTTTTAATTCTGTTAATGCGCAAATTCAGGCCAATAAAGCTAAATCCTACTAGTTGTGGACATGCATGTTTCAGTCTTCTTATGACTTCATCAGCACAGCATAAGTGGATTGTTTGGCTAACCTTTAGAAGCCCAAGGATGTCATACCCAGCTGATGTCCA